>NC_055975.1:30718155-30723155 GCF_018492685.1 Alosa sapidissima
TGTGTGTGTGTGTGTGTGTGTGTGTGTGTGTGTGTGTGTGCGCGCGTCACCTTGTTGTCTCTCTTGTTAGGTACGGCCAGGTGAAGGCGGTTGAGGACATCATGGACCTTCTTGCCCTTCATCTTGGAGTCCACACGGAACGTTAGCAGCTTGTCACACGCCTGAAACAGAACAGTAGCCAATCACACGCCAGCAACAGAACAGTAGCCAATCACACACCTGTGTGTGTTTGTGTGTAACCTTGATGGCGAATAGCGGTGTGTGTGCGCGCGTGTGTGTGTGTGTGTGTGTGTGTGTGCGTGCACGCGTTCGTGTGTGTGCATGTGTGTGTTCGCGTGTGTGTGTGTGTGTGGGTGCGTGTGTGGGTGCGTGTGTGTGTTCGTGTGTGCGTGCGTGCGTACGTGTGTGTGCGTGTGTGTGTGCACGCGTTCGTGTGTGTGCATGTGTGTGTGTGCGTGCGTGTGCGTGTGGATCTTACCTCAGTTTTGACCTGCATCACTCCCTCCTCTGTGAGTGTGCTGGTCTCAATCACTGGGATTCCTTCAGACAACAAGTCTTGAAAGATTTGCTGAAACACACACACACACACACACGATGAAGAGGGAGAGAGGGATCCATGTCAAAATATCATAAAATAATTAATGATATAACATGTTGGGCAAAGATGGAGAGAGAGAGAAAGAAAGAAAGAAAGAAAGAAAGAAAGAAAGAAAGAGATGGAGACAGAAGTGAGATGGAGAGAGAAAGAGGAGAGAGATAGATGGATGGATGCACACATGCTTAGATAGAAACAAATAAAGAGAGGGAGAGAGGATGAGGGAGAGAGAGAGAGAGAGAGGGAGAGAGAAAGAGGGAGAGAGAGGATGGGGAAGAGTAGTACCTGATTCTCCTCTGGCAGTTCACTGATCTTTTTCACATCACACTTGTTGGCCACCACAATCAGAGGCTGCAACACACACACACACACATACAGGTTAGCATTTTCATAAACACATTGTGACTCCTGAACCTCCTCCTCCTGTGTCCAGCTGCTGGTACATCTGTGTGTGGTGTGTGTGTGTAGTGTGTGTGTGTACGTAAGTGTGTGTGTGTGTGTAGTGTGTGTGTAGTGTGTGTGTGTACCTTGCTGGCGAATAGCGGGCGGATGCCGTTGAAGAGGTGCAGCTGCTGGGCGAGTGTGTGTCCGCACTGCTCAGAGACGTCCATGACGTACAGGATGGCTGAGCGCAGGTGAGCGAGGGCCGTGATGGCCTGCATCTCGATAGTGTTGCGCTCCTCCAGGGGGTGGTCCAGGATACCAGGGGTGTCCACCACCTAGAGGCACACACACACACATTACACTATACACTACAATCTTTACACTATACACACACACATTACACTATACACACACACACACTACACACACTACAGGGGGTGGTCCAGGATACCAGGGGTGTCCACCACCTAGGGCAGGAGGAGGAGGGGGTAAATACACACCCCTTACCACACACACACACACACACACACACACTATACACTACACACTACACACTAGGGCTGGGCGATATATCAATATAAATGATATATCGATATATTTTAAAATGCGATATGGGATTAGACCATATCGCATATATCGATATAGTTCAAATTTGCGCCGTGATCCTTGCTCCACGCAAGCCGCTGACCGGAGCTCTCTGCACTGCTGTGAAACTGCACGCTACTTTTCTCATAGAAATATATTTATTTCAGAAAAAGATTGGCCTTTTATAGGCTACTTTTATTTAAGATATTTTTTTTATTTAACCCTTACAAGCCCGACCATTCTAATTTCGTTAAAATTTTAACGATGACCAATCATCTAATATCTCAGCTGTCCAATGACTGATTTTATTTCTGAAATCTTCCCCGTAATGCTGACAACATAAGCTTCAATTTGATATGATTGGTTAAGGGGTTTATGGCGCGAAATGTTTTGTATACTTGAAGATGAGTCGTGAAAAAAACTTTTCACTTCAGTCGTACATTTTAACATGGACCGCTAGATGCCACCTGCACTTCGTTGGAGTTTACCTCGACTGGAAACCACACAGCTGGATAAACTGAGGTAATATATATTTTACATCGTTTCTAGTTATGGTTAATCTTAATTTGTAGTCATAAAATCATGTTATTTGATAGTAATATGCTTTCTCATCAGCGTCAACATTATGGCATAGCGGGGGCTAAGTGCATCGTCATGTAACTTTAGCTAGCTGCATTACTCTGAACTGCTTGCAGTATTCTCGTTTGCTTTTTATATCAGTTATTTTCATTTGACAATTTCATTTAAAAACCTGTTAGTATATAACCTGTAAGTAAGTTTGTTTTCTAGTACCAATTTGCTTGTTAGGTAAGCATTATATTGGCAAGTCAGTATAGCATACCAAAGCTGAATAAATCAATGGGCGCCGCGTTTCTAAGTTGCGTTCTCTTACATGAAATAAGTTGAGCGATATTTTTACTCCTCTCAATATGTAGTTGTAGAAAACAAGATGTGAAATCACGGATTCTGTCAGAAATGTAGTGCTAATTAACGTATTGCCTCTCATCGGGTTGTTACCTCGCTAGGCAGTTTGTAGTGAACTGTTTTACCTTGCTTCTAAATGTCAAACATCAGACGTGCTTGTCTCAACATTTTCTAAGATGGCATGACTTGATATTCTACTCTTCTCAATATGTAGTTTTATAGAAAACATGATGTGAAATCACATATTATGTCAGAAATGTCATTATTGCATTTAAGCAGTTAGTTACTAGGTGAAATGTAATCTGTCTTTATCTTAATGCCAGCCAGGCAATCAGATTTAGGGTAGCTAAACCCATGTGTAATAAAATGACTTTTCATACTTCTAAATATTTTTGAGTTACTCAAAATGCTTCAATAGTTTAGGCTACCTCTTCTTGTGTATGTATGTGCACACATGCACACATCTGTAGTTTTGTGATTTTATTTTTTTAATTAATAAATGTATTACATTTGTATGATTTTACTGTTGTTTCAGATGGAGGATGACAAGACCTACACAGACCTCCTTGCAGGCCTGAAGAGGTGGCTGACTGCTGATGAGCTTGCGCTCACAATGTTGAAGACCATGTGAGGATGGAGGAAGAAGGTATAGATTTAGGTGGCGTGCGTAGGGTGGTGTAGACTGCCACTAAAACACTGTGAAATAGACTTGTTATGTTGATTTTTATGTTGTTGTCCCAGGCATATGTGGTTTTACCAACCGGAACGGGTGAGAGGTTGTGCTTAGTAGGCCGTTGTATGCAAACACACAGTGCAGGGGCATGGGACGAAGAGACCCCAGAAGAGTTTCACAGTTTTCTGGGATTGATCATTGACATGGGACTTCACTTCCCTCCCTAATATCCATTGCTACTGGGGAACCAAGTCTCTGAAGGGATCAGGGAGCGTTGACCAAATGAGAAATACATATTGTGTACACTTTTTCTCCATTGACATTGCTGTTTCAGTAGTTTCTTATTATTTCAAGTTTGGCAATGCAGAATCTGGTGTTGAACCTAGGTTTGGTAGCTACAGCCAGAAAGATTTTGGCGAAAATCTATCACAACAGCTGGCAGGCATTTCCGTCAAAATTTCAGCCTCGCCTTCAGCTGCTCCAACTACTACTCTGTCATCTTTTCATCAAGTACATATTCCTGTACAGCAGGAGCCAAAGAAAAATTGTTGGCTTTGTTATAAAAACAATACATAATAACACTAAAGTAGCTTGTATGGCCTGGAGTTTAGCGGTAGGTGACTGCTTTTTTGGTAAACAAAATTGCTGTCAGATTTGGCATTCTACAGAAGGGGATGCGTTTCGTTATGAGTCATAGGTCCTCTGTGTTTAACCTTCAGGTTCCCCACCCCACCTTTCCCTATCCTCCTCTGTGTGTGTGTGTGTGAGTTTGTGTTTATATGTGTGTATGTGTTTATTCTCAACAGGCTTGTTCTATGTAATCCACTTTCAAATGTTTAGACACATTGATTTTTGAGTGATGTTGAAGTTGATTGTATTCCTAGCTTTTCATAAATAATACATTTTATAGATGTATATCATTTTCATATTACACTAATTTATATAAGGAAGTTGTATCTGTTGAATCAAATGTATTCTATGTCTCTTCAGAATTGATCTTCAATAAATATACAGTATACTTACTTGCTGTATTACTGGTAAGGTACATGTTTTTCTTTTATATATCATTATTGTTGACTGTAGCATTTGCTTATATACAAATAAATGGTTTATTCTTATGGACCAAATACATCTAAACCATTGTGTCTGACTTCATTATTAGTTTTTATGCATACTTTTATGTTTTTGGTGAGAAAGAGAATGCGAATTCTGTCAACATTCTAAATCCCGTTTCCTGCATTTTTATACACTTATCACTTAATTTATCATAACTTTTGAAAGGTTAATGGTATTCCAATTCAGTCTTTTTTGTTAAATAGCCCACAACTTGCTGATCATGTCATACACTCTATATTTTTCTCTATCTCGTATAGAAATATGATGAAAATTCATTTTTATGCGAATGAAATTCAATTTTAACGAATTTCGGTATACATTTGGAGAGGATTTTCAAAGACTGTTCATTACTATATCAACATTACCATATGTATTTTACATCATTTGATAGAACTGACCCTTCTGATTACAATGGTATGTATATCCCATTGATGGTATGTATTATACTCAAGAAATAAGGTTTTTTGTGTAAGGAGGTCATCCAGCACCAAAAATGGAATGTTCGGCACGGGCACGAAAGGGTTAAATGTGCACCTTACGGAGCTTTGATTTAAAAAAAAAAGGCACTCCAGTTTTATGTTTACTTTTTATTATTATTCGAGTAGTGAGTTTTCAATAAAACTACTCATATTTGATTGAACATTTCATTTTACAGCTCTAACTTTGCGGAAAAAATATCGGGATATATCGTATATCGATATTCAACCTAAATATATTGGGATA
>NC_055975.1:30728155-30760655 GCF_018492685.1 Alosa sapidissima
GATGGTCATTTTTTTTTAAAAATCAGAATAAACGTATGTTCGGAATGTAGGCCTATACGAGTTTCAAGGGATTTGGTTATCAGCTTCCATAACTTTTTCACATGCCATGGGCGTCACGCCTTTTTAGGATTGCCATATCATCCTCACGAGCTCCACACAACCTCTTGTAAAGATATCACGTCACGAGTACAAGTTCATGCCAAGTGGCTCAGGCTACCGCTAGCCGTTTACGGTACCGTACCGGGAGACGGGTGTTTCTGTCGTGGCTGGCTTGCTGCGTGCTAGGCTTGCAGTATCTTCCATCCCCCACCACTATCCTAGGCAGACGACAGGCAACTCGGGGATAACTCGGTGATACCGACAGACTTAATGTTACCGGACAACGTTAGTTACCACAGATTAACTTCGTTCCCGTCGCATACTCGGGGCAGTTTCAGCAGACGCCGCTAACCAACGTTACGCCTTTAGGAGGATTAATGTGGAAATTTACCGCATAAAGTTACTCAAGTGATTGAGCACGGACTCTTCTACCAGCATCGTCACACACAGGAGTTCACCCAGTTTGTGTGTGTATGTGTGTTAAAGTGTGTTTTCCGGGACACAGTAGAGCTATCCGCGTCGCTCCCTCCCGTCCGGGGGAAACTACTGCGAGAGCCTGCTATCAGGACGCGCATCTTCAGGGCCCCGTACCTGACTTCGCTGCAGGTGTTGTGCAGAGTTGAGAGGTGAGTAGCAGACTCATTTCATTGGCGGACTAGCCGGAAGTTAGATATCACGCTGTTGTCTTTTATTAACAAGAAAAAACCTTGTTTTCAGGAGCTCAAAGTCGTCGGCTTGGCATTTCACCTGGTTTGCGAGGTAACATGATGAAACTTGTCAGCTAGGGGATGGTCAGCTAGCCAATCCTATTGAGATGACTTAACACAACAAGCCAGCTCTTTAAAAGCTGTGTTGCATGGGTCAAGGGTGGGCTCGCTCACTCAGCAGCCCGTTATCGAGTGTTTTGATGCAATTCTCCCGCAGATGCGTCAGGCCCTTGAATCGTGGATCTGCTCGAGGTTTCTTCCTATATGGATCTCCAATTCTAGGGAGTTTTTCCTCGCCCTTGTTACTCATGGACTCTCTCTGAATGTTTTAACACTCTGTAAAGCGCCATGAGACATAATGTTTTGGCACTCTATAAGTGAAATGAAATTGAAAATGAGTTAAGTTTCTATTCCACCTTAAATATTGTAATTTTCTACCGCCAGGGGGCAGTGATTTCCGCGATGACAGTCATTTGCCAGTAGCAGACGAACGGGCGGGGGGTCAGATTATAAGCCTTTCAGAACTAAAATGGGTCCATATAGCTAAAAACTCATTAGGCGTGAGAAATTCCACCACATATGGATACCTTCTTTCATATGACACCCCCTATGAGCAATTCCATCGTAGAAAATGGGTGTTTTTTTTTCTATTTCAAAGTCCATCGGCTGTATTGCTGATTAAAGCTTTTCTGCATTAAAATTGGTCCCTATAGCTCAAATTCAAAACTCATTTAGCACAAGTAATTCCACCTCATATGCATACTAGAGTCTCTCTCCATTCATATGCATACTACAGTCTATGTTCATATGCATACTAGAGTCTATGTTCACTCACATGCATACTAGAGTCTATGTTCATATGCATACTACAGTCTATGTTCATATGCATACTAGAGTCTATGTTCACTCACATGCATACTAGAGTCTATGTTCATATGCATACTAGAGTCTATGTTAATATATATGCATACTAGAGTCTATGTTCACATGAATACTAGAGTCTATGTTCATATGCATACTAGAGTCTATGTTCATATGCAGACTAGTGTCTATGTTCATATGCATACTAGAGTCTATGTTCATATATATGCATACTAGAGTCTATGTTAATATATATGCATACTAGAGTCTATGTTCACTCACATGCATACTAGAGTCTATGTTCATATGCATACTAGAGTCTATGTTCATATGCATACTAGAGTCTATGTTCATATGCATACTAGAGTCTATGTTCACTCACATGCATACTAGAGTCTATGTTCACTCACATGCATACTAGAGTCGATGTTCATATGCATACTAGAGTCTATGTTCATATGCAGACTAGTGTCTATGTTCATATATATGCATACTAGAGTCTATGTTAATATATATGCATACTAGAGTCTATGTTCACTCACATGCATACTAGAGTCTATGTTCATATGCATACTAGAGTCTATGTTCATATGCAGACTAGTGTCTATGTTCATATGCATACTAGAGTCTATGTTCATATATATGCATACTAGAGTCTATGTTAATATATATGCATACTAGAGTCTATGTTCACTCACATGCATACGAGTCTCTCTCCATTCATATGCATACTAGAGTCTATGTTCATATGCATACTAGAGTCTATGTCCATTCATATGCATACTACTGAAATCATGAATTTTCTCTTCCTCCAAAACCCAACATAGTCTAATCAATGATATTTATATTTATTGAAAATATCTGCATTGATGGGGGCAGTAGGCAAATGGTATGCATACCTTCGTTTTGCACTTCATCTTGTATTCGGTGTAAACCAAACAAGCATGGATGGAAGCCTGGAGTTGTCTGTAGCGTTCTACCTTTGAAGGAAACGTGAGGTTACTTTTGTGCCCTTTTGTGCCTGTTCGCTACAGCTATATTTTTCATATTGCAGCCAATACATCAACTGGGTTAAAAGGCATGTTACCTTTTCCTTCTCTCACTGCATTCTCAGAATCTCATTCTGTTCCTCATATATCCGATGAATTCGGTGGATTGAAGAAATTAGTTCTACTTTGCATCTTGGCTGGCTAGTCTAACTTTCCACTTTTTCTGCGACCCTTGAATTTGTTAGAAGCAACTAGCGAGTCACAACGTGAAACTGCTAACATTGATGGGAGGTGTAGTTTTTATGCTACATGAGTAATCATGTAGACTTGAATAAGGGTGTAGACTTGAGTAAGAGTGTAGACTTGAGTAAGAGTGTCGACTTGAGTAAGGGTGTCGACTTGAGTAAGGGTGTAGACTTGAGTAAGAGTGTAGACTTGAGTAAGAGTGTAGACTTGAGTAAGGGTGTAGGGTGTAGGGTGTAGGCTTGAGTAAGGGTGTAGGGTGTAGGCTTGAGTAAGGGTGTAGGCTTGAGTAAGGGTGTAGGGTGCAGACCTGAGTAAGGGTGTAGGCTTGAGTAAGGGTGTAGGGTGCAGACTTGAGTAAGGGTGTAGACCTTAGTGTAGAGCTATGAAATACAATGACCTTCAAAGCAGTTCAAGAAGTGATATATTTGGGCTATATTCTGTGTGTGTGGTGTGTGTGTGTGTGGTGTGTGTGTGTGTGGTGTGTGTGTGTGTGAACAGGGCAGTCGTGGCTCATGACTTCTGATCAGGACACCAAAGCCATTGCTGAACCTCCAGTGCTGCCCAACCCAAACGACACACACACTGCCCCTCTGGTGAGCCCCTCCACACACACACACACACACACACACACACACACACATACACACACACACACACACACCAACACACACACACACACACACATACACACTCACACTCACACTCACACACACACCAACACACCAACACACACACACACACACATACACTACACACACACACACACACACACACACACACACACACACTCACACTCACACTCACACATACACTCACACTCACACATACATACACTCACACTCACACTCACACACACAAACTCACGCACTCACACACTTACACATTGTCTGCCTATCTGTCTGTCTGTCTCTTGCCCCACTCACACACTGTCTTTCTGTCTGTTCTGCCTGTGTCCCTGCCTGTCTGCCTGTCTGTCTTTCTGTCTGTCTACCTGTGTCCCTGCCTGTCTGCCTGTCTGTCTTTCTGTCTGTCTACCTGTGTCCCTGCCTGTCTGTCTGTCTGTCTGTCTGTCTGTCTCTCACTCAGGAGCCTCCCAAGTTGCCTGAGCTGAACCACGATGCTAAAGCATGGATCAGTCACACACCTGGTCTGGACACACCTGAGCTGAGGATCAGTCACACACCTGGTCTGGACACACCTGAGACCACCCCCTCCTCTGCTGTCCAATCAGAGCTCGAGCAGTCCAAGGACTCCTCCCAGGACAGGGTCAGAGGTCAGATTCTCTTTCCTGAGATGTGCTATTCCACCGCTCCTCTCTTTCATGAGATGTGCTAGTCTCTCCTCTCCTCCTCCTCCACTCTTTCTCTTCTCCTCCTTTCCTCTTCTCTCCTCCTCCTCCACTCTCTTTCTCTTCTCCTCCTTTCCTCTTCTCTCCTCTCCTCCTCCTCCACTCTTTCTCTTCTCCTCCTCCACTCTCTTTCTCTTCTCCTCCTTTCCTCTTCTCTCCTCTGCTCCTCCTCCACTCTCTTTCTCTTCTCCTCTTTTCCTCTTCTCTCCTCTCCTCCTCCTCCACTCTCTTTCTCTTCTCCTCCTTTCCTCTTCTCTCCTCTCCTCCTCCTCACTCTCTTTCTCCTCTCCTCCTTTCCTCTTCTCTCCTCTCCTCCTCCTCCACTCTCTTTCTCTTCTCCTCCTTTCCTCTTCTCTCCTCTCCTCCTCCTCACTCTCTTTCTCCTCTCCTCCTCCTCACTCTCTTTCTCCTCTCCTCCTTTCCTCTTCTCTCCTCTCCTCCTCCTCCACTCTCTTTCTCCTCTCCTCCTTTCCTCTTCTCTTCTCTGCTCCTCCTCCACTCTCTTTCTCCTCTCCTCCTTTCCTCTTTTCTCCTCTCCTCCTCCTCCACTCTCTTTCTCCTCTCCTCCTTTCCTCTTCTCTCCTCTCCTCCTCCTCCACTCTCTTTCTCCTCTCCTCCTTTCCTCTTCTCTTCTCTCCTCCTCCTCCACTCTCTTTCTCCTCTCCTCCTTTCCTCTTCTCTTCTCTGCTCCTCCTCCACTCTCTTTCTCCTCTCCTCCTTTCCTCTTCTCTCCTCTCCTCCTCCTCCACTCTCTTTCTCTTCTCCTCCTTTCCTCTTCTCTTCTCTGCTCCTTATTTCAAGCTTTCTCTCTTCTCCTCTTCTCTCCTCTTTTCCTTCTCTAGGTGATGAGAGTGTGTGTGTGTGTGTGAACAGGTGATGAGCTTGATGATGGGGGTGTATTTGAGATGCAGTCATTGGCTCAGGCCGAAGCTCATCCCACTGTGATGCAGGAAGCCAACATGGCCGCTGTGATGTCACAAAGCCTTGTCCCCATGAGTCCGGAGCACAAGGACAAAAAGGAGAGTGCGCAGAGTGGTGAGTCACCGCATCTGACTGCCTGACCTCACATGACCTCACATGACTATGCCTGACCTCACATGACCTCACCTGATTATGCCTGACCTCACATGACCTCACATGACCTCACCTGATTATGCCTGACCTCACATGACCTCACATGATTATGCCTGACCACACCTGACTATGCCTGACCTCACCTGACCTCACATGACTATGCCTGACCTCACATGACCTCACCTGACTATGCCTGACCTCACATGACCTCACCTGATTATGCCTGACCTCACATGACCTCACATGATTATGCCTGACCACACCTGACTATGCCTGACCTCACATGACTATGCCTGACCTCACCTGATTATGCCTGACCTCACCTGACCTCACATGACTATGCCTGACCTCACCTGACCTCACATGACTATGCCTGACCACACCTGACTATGCCTGACCTCACATGACCTCAAATGACTATGCCTGACCTCACATGACTATGCCTGACCACACCTGACTATGCCTGACCTCACATGACTATGCCTGACCACACCGCACTTTGAGCTGCATTCTGTGTATGAAAGGTGCTATACAAATAAAGCTTATTATTATTATTATTATTATTATTACCTGACTATGCCTGACCACACCTGACCTCACCTGATTATGATGCCTAACCTCGCCTGATTATGATGCCTGACCACACCTCACTTGATGATGCCTGCCCCCGTGCTGCTTAGGCGACCTTGGCAAATGACTCCATGAGTCCATGACTGACTTACGGCAAAGTCCTTTTAGGCAAGTCCCTCCACTCGGCGGCCATATACCAACGTTTTATGGGCACTCATCGGGCACAGTCTTTGGGTCGAACTGCGCGTGCGCAAGGCTTCACGACACCAATCTTGCTCCAGCGGCGAGATCACAACAGATGATTGGCACGATGTCTTCACAACACATCATATGATTGGCTCAATGTATTCACATCACACCACATGATTGGCTCAATGTATTCACATGTCGACGTTTTGCCGAGGAAGGGGTGGGATATGTGTAGACAACGGCCATATTGGCGTGACAAACTAGCCCCATGCATTTCTATGGAGGATTTTTTGAGTGCTGTGTCTCCACATTAGAAAGTCTCTGCTTACGCTCATGTTATTGACGTCCAGCTGGTGTCTGTTTCATGCTCATGAAGGAGAACCAACGTTATTGTTAGTTTAAAAACGTGGACATTACGGCAAAGACCATCATTAGGGCCTGAGCACCGGAGGTGCAATAAGTACTTTGTCCCAACTTGCTTGCAGTACTTTGCCATTTTTAAGTGGTTCCCATGAGTGATTGACATGCCCAATAGGTGTCATATAATTCACTCGTGGACAAAGGCTTGGTCCCGACTGTGGCCAAGGGACAGGGACTACCTAGCGCCCCCTTATGTCATGGAGTCTCGTGGTTGGCACCGAGGGACAGGGACTCCCTAGCGCCCCCTTATGTCATGGAGTCTCATGGTTGACACCAAGGGACAGGGGGCTTTTCTCAAAGTCAAGGATTCATGCTTGGTAGAACGAGTCCTGCCGAGTCGAATCCTTCAAAGACGAGGCAAGGCTTCTTCTTAGCATACGGAAAACACACAATGGAACAGGCTAGCGAGTGTGCAGGAAGCTGCAGGTGCATTATTAAAAATCATGTGCGCACAGGATTGTGGGTGTTCCAAGCACGCAGAGGATACACTCATGCATCCTCGAAAATCTCCGAACGAAGGACTCAGTACTTGATAGAATTTTAAAGCAGTCTTGACATTGGAACAGTGCTTGGTAGGGTTGGGTATCGTTTGGGTTTTATCCGATACCGGTGTGCCTGAACCGGTACTTTGTTTTTACAATAAAATGTTCTAAAGCATGAATTGCTTTTTTTATTGATAAGACAAATTTGAACATGATCATTTCACAACTGTTATATTCAATTTACTATCAATATCTCATTGCTCCTACGCATAATACATTTAAATGTTAAAACAGCTTGCCATGGATGCACACACAAGTAAGCTCTGCTTTCAAGTTTACCCAGTGTGGGCAGTTTGCCATAAGGTATGTTAAAACCGCTTGCCATAGAACTGCCAGTCATGGACAACGGCATTTGCAAGCAAGCTATTCTAACAGGGACTCTACTTTCCAGTTAATTCAGTGTGTTCCCAAATGCTTCAAGAAATTTCATGTCTTCCCCCATAACACGCAATAGTTTTGAACATATCAGGCTACATGTTGAAGTATTTAGATTCCCAGCGCTAGTAGGCATTTTAACAGCAACTATGGCTATGCACTAACACCAGTCAGCTGAGTTTAATTAGCGATAACGTACAGATGGTTTCGTAGCCTCTTTCACAGCTCAGTGACATCAGGTATGTAACCTACATATTTATGTTTTTGCCAGCTAACTTTTAACATGATCTTCATATTCATTGTGATCCTATATGTGCCTCACATGCACATGAAAGATTAATATCATGCCATTATGTTGTTTAGAACACACTGTAAAATAAAGTTTTCACCTACAACTTTGCTGATAACATTTCAAATAAATGCCAGTTAGCGCATTAGCGAGGATATTGTGTAAAGTAGGCTATACTGTTGATGTTGTTTCGTAGCCTTTTGCTTGTGTGTAGTTAGGCCCACTGCTAGATTTTGACAGGAGCTCGTGATATCGCTTTAAAGCTACTTGGGCACCGAAATCCACGTTATTATTCGATGCAGTTACTACCGTTTGCGTCGGCACCGGTGCCATATTAGAACCATGTTTCGGTGCCCAACCCTAGTGCTTGGCGAGATTTGATGAGCAGCTTTGAAGGACCCATCCTTTACTTTGAGAAACGGTCAGGGACTCCTTAGCGCCCCCTTATGTCCTTAAGGCTCGTGGTTGGCACAGGAACTCCATTATCAGCATAACAGTGCAATAAAATCCCATGGTGGCTGATGACTTGTCCAAGGGTAGAGGATGAAGAGGATGGGGCCAAGTACCCCTGGGGGACCGGCAGGTGACTGTGTGTGATTTGGATTTTGGATTTGGAGTGACCAAGAGAGATGTATTCTGTTCGATCGGTGACATATGACTTGAACCAGATGAGGGCGGTGTCGGAGTCCAATGGTGTGGGGGGGTCGGTTTAATAGAATGCCATGGTTGCCATGGGCAACTGTATCAAATGCAGCTGATTCGTCCAGAAGGATGAGGAGGGAGGGAGAGCCAGCGGAGGTCATCAGGAGGTCATCTTTCAGTGAGATACTAGTCTGGAAGACCATAGTTCACTAACGTTTGCATCGGTTGCCAGATTACCTGCCCAATCAGTGAAAGGGGTGACTATAGTTTCGAAATCATGAAAAAAGTGGCTGTGGTAAATAGTAGTAGCAACGCCTGCAAACATCAACAAGTGTCTGTGGTTGTAGCAACGCCTGCAAACATCAACAAGTGTCTGTGGTTGTAGCAACGCCTGCAAACATCAACAAGTGTCTGTGGTTGTAGCAACGCCTGCAAACATCAACAAGTGTCTGTGGTTGTAGCAACGCCTGCAAACATCAACAAGTGTCTGTGGTTGTAGCAACGCCTGCAAACATCAACAATTGCAGTCAGAAGAATGTGTACATTTGTTTACAGCAAGGGTAGACCCACATACATTGTTTCCTGACTGACGATGCTGTTTAGTGTCAGTTTGTAAAGTTTAGGTGAAGTAGGAAATAATGTTAGGAATCTCTGATCAATGTGATTGGTTAGGCAGGACCAATGGGAATCTCTGATCAATGTGATTGGTTAGGCTGGACCAATAGGAATCTCTGATCAATGTGATTGGTTAGGCAGGACCAATGGGAATCTCTGATCAATGTGATTGGTTACGCTGGGCCAATGATTTACGTCTACGCCTGTCTCCATGCAGGTGTTGGAAAGGTTTTGCAGTCGTGAGTGTACAGACTCTTTTCATTTCTTGATCTCACCTGACATGATTTCATCTTATGGGTCATACAGACTAATTCACTACTTCTAGGATCACTACACTGGTCAGATTACACTACTAACAGTGTTTGTGTGTGTGCGTTTGTGTGTGCGTTTGTGTGTGTGTGTGTGTGTGCCTACAGAGAAGGAGCTTCAGAGAGATGAAAGTGACCAGAGAGAAAATCTGACGAAAATGCTACAGTTTTGTATGTCACGGTAAGACACACGGACACGCAAACACACACACATACGCCACACGCGCACACACACACAGTCTGGGATTATTGTTTGTATTATTTTACTTAAAGATAATGTGTTTATATGCCGACCTCTATTTGTGTGTGTGTGTGTGTGTGTGTGTGTGTGTGTGTGCACAGTGAGAACCTGTCCAGAGACATGTACCTGGTCTCCCAGATGGACAGTGATCAGTATGTTCCTATCGCTACTGTGGCGAATCTCCACCACATCAAGAACATTAGCACGGACATGAGGCTAATTGTGAACATCCTCAGATGTAAGTGTGTGTGTGTTATTCTCCTATTCTGGGCTCCAGTGTGTGTGTGTGTGTGTGTGTACACTAATGTGGTGTGTGTGTGTGTGTGTGTGTGTGTGTGTGTGTACACTAACGTGGTGTGTGTGTGTGTGCACACTAACGTGGTGTGTGTGTGTGTGTGTGTGTGTGTGTGTGTGTACACTAACGTTGTGTGTGTGTGTGTGTGTGTGTGTAGCGCTCCCTCAGTTGCAGGTGGATGAGAGTGGAGAGCGGGTGAGACCCAATCAGAACCGCTGCATCGTCATCCTCAGAGAGATACCTGAAAGCACACCAGTACAGGTGAACACACACACACACACATCATCCATACACACACACACACACATCCATACACACACACGTCATCCACACACACACACACACACGTCATCCATACACACACACACACATCCACACACACACACACGTCATCCATACACACACACACACACACACACACACACATCCATACACACACACACACACACACACACACGTCATCCATACACACACACACATCCACACACACACACACGTCATCCACACACACACACACACACACACACACACACACACACACACACACACACACACACACACGTGTCATACACACACACACACCAGTACAGGTGAACACACACACACACACACACACACACGTACGCTCGCACATATACACACGCCATCCTCCTACAGGTGAGACCAGTGTGTGTGTGTGTGTGTGTGTTCAGGAGGTTGAGGCCCTGTTTCAGTCTGGGAATCTGCCCAAGTTCGTCAGCTGTGAGTTTGCCTACAATGACAACTGGTTCATCACTTTCCAAACAGAGGCTGCTGCACAGCAGGTACACACACACACACACACACACACACACACACACACACACACACACACACACACACACACACACATTCTCTCTCTCTCTCTCTCTCTCTCTCTCTCTCTCTCTCTCTCTCTCTCTCTCTCTCTCTCTGATGTTCATCTGTGTGTTGTGTTAAGTACACTAACACATTTGCTGCCCTCTGCCAAGATGTGTGATGTGTGTGTGTGTGTGTGTGTGATTTTAGGCATACCTGTGTGTGTGTGTGTGTGTGTGATTTTAGGCATACCAGTACCTCAGAGAGGAAGTGAAAACTTTCCAGGGGAAACCCATCAAGGCAAGTTACATACACACACACACACACACACACACACACACACACACACACACACACTCACACGCATACACTCACACACATACATACACTCTCACACACACTCACACTCACACGCACACAAACACACTCACACACAGACTCTTGCACACACGCATGCACACGCACACACACACACATACACACACTAGGGGTTTCATCAATTAGTTGCCAGTTGACAATTACAACCACTAGTTGGCGCTGTAGTTAAGTAGTAGTCAACACAATTTCCCCATCTAGCAACATTATCAAAAGGTTATCTGGCTATTACAGCCACGAGTACTCTGAGTTAATGACCATTTAATGTCTGTTAATAACAATGTCTTGCCTTGTTTGGCTGTATGTTGTGGATCAGTGTGTGGTTTAATGGTCCAATGATGGCTATTGGTCAGGTCATGTTTCAATTGCGGCTATTGGTCAGGTCATGTTCCAATGATGGCTATTGGTCAGGTCATGTTCCAATTGCGGCTATTGGTCAGGTCATGTTCCAATGATGGCTATTGGTCAGGTCTCTCGGCACACTGCCTGATCTGCTCCTACAGATGTGTTAATATCCTTGTTTTGGTGGCTCAGTTGGTCACACTGGGAGACAAACATCCCTAATTGTTCCTAACTGTACGTACGTACACTTTAAGTCCCAAAAACAATTAATCTGCAAATGTAAAGCCGACTCTTATAAAAAATAAAAAAAACTCCCGGAAGACAATAATAAGGAAAAGGTCTCTAGTAGCAGGACTCCATTTGATTCTGTGCAAGCTTGTGCTATATTCCACAGAGGCCAATTTATAAAAGGTTCCGTATATATTCCCAACATTTGTTTATTCCGTCTTGTTTTACAATTATTTTAATGACTAGTCGACTACTAATATGGAAAACTAGTCAGCTAGTTAAAATCACTAGTGAAACCCCTAACACTTACACACACACACACACACACACACATACATACTCACTCACTCACTCACTCACTCACACATACTCACACATACTCACACACACACACATACTCACACACACACAGATACTCACACACACACACACACACACATACGCGCACACACACACACATACTCACTCACACACACACACATACTCACTCTCACACATACTCACTCACTTACACACACACACTCACACACACATACTCACATTTACACACAAACTCACTCACTCACACACACACACATACTCACTCACACACACATACTTGTGTGTGTGTGTGTGTGTGTGTGTGTAATGTGTGTGTGTAATGTGTGTGTGTGTGTGTGTGTGTGTGTGTGTATATATAGACACGCATCAAAGCAAAGTCTATGACCTTCGGCTCCCTTCTGCCAAAGAATGGCTTCCAGACAGCGGGGGTGGGGCCTGTATACACCCCGCCCAGATTCTCACCTTTCCTCCTCCCTCCGGTTCAAACCCCGCCTCCTACGCCAGCCCAGCAGTTTCCCTACTACGCAATCATCCCACACACACACACTGCACTGGTGAGTGTACACACACACACACACACACACACACACAGTTTTAAATTATTGTTCTACTTAGTAATCTTAGCAAGTGTCTTTGCTACTACCCCGTATGTTGAGGTGATGTTGCTATCCAGCGCCCTCCATAGACTAATGCTAATCAAAAATGAAGCATAACAATAAACAAATATAAGTCTGTGATCAGTGACTTTCATGTATTTTTTGCGGTAGGCCTCATAACTAGTCCTGCTGAACTGGGCATCATTATTCAGTTGTGTTGCCTGGACACTGTAACTTACCTTACTTAAACTGTTTTGATAAACTGTTAATTTCTACTTTTAAGTTTAAGAAAGATTAGTGTGGCATTAACGATATGATTTAGTGTGCCGTTATCAATATAATTAGTGTGCTATTATCGATATGATTAGTATAGCGTTATCGATATGATTAGTGTGGCATTATCAATATGATTAGTGTGGCGTTATCGATATGATTAGTATAGCGTTATGATTAGTGTGGCGTTATCGATATGATTAGTATAGCGTTATCGATATGATTAGTATAGCGTTATCGATATGATTAGTGTGCTATTATCGATATGATTAGTATAGCGTTATGCTGGGCATCACCCGGCCCATCAGTGTCCAAACGTAAACCCAGTTGTTTGTGCTGATTGTGCTGACATTTGTCCTACTATGTTTATTACACACACACACACACACCCACCCAGCCCCATCAATGTGTTTATTTGTTACACATGTGCAGTTACCCAGCCCCATCAATGTGTTTATTTGTTACCCATGTGAAGTAACCCAGCCCCATCAATGTGTTTATTTGTTACCCATGTGCAGTTACCCAGCCCCATCAATGTGTTTATTTGTTACACATGTGCAGTTACCCAGCCCCATCAATGTGTTTATTTGTTACACATGTGCAGTTACCCAGCCCCATCAATGTGTTTATTTGTTACCCATGTGCAGTTACCCAGCCCCATCAATGTGTTTATGTGTTACCCATGTGAAGTAACCCAGCCCCATCAATGTGTTTATTTGTTACCCATGTGAAGTAACCCAGCCCCATCAATGTATTTAGTTGATAGGCCACTGGGAGAGATTTGGCCGTTGATGGGGGGGCTAGGCAGTCCCGGCGGCATGGGGGGGCTTTGGGGGGCCAGGCCCGTCCTGGAAGTCATCTGTGCCTGCACCAACCAACCTCACTTCCCCAATCCCATCCTAATTAAATGAGGGCCTATTATAAGTTTGTCAATATAGCAAGTAGCAAATAAAACTGCCCAGCTATCACCTAAATGGAGAGGAGGTTTTAGTGGCGCAGTCTACTTCACTTCTGCACTAACCCCTGTCATCCGATGACAAATATGGCTTATCGGCTCGCAGATAGGCTATGTCTCGTATCGTAGTTAGTAGAAGTATGCCTAGTAGTTTCTGGGTTTGTTTGATAGCGTTAACCTTTACTGTTTTTTTCTTCTGACCTAGTCGGAGAACATAGAGCTTGTTACCGCTCCAGGGCCGAAGTTATCAGTAACTCCGTGGCTAACTCCCTAACACTCTATCTGAAAGTGGTTAGCAAATGAACAAGGATATTGTTTTTATCTGCGGATTTATTTTTGCATTATTTTGAATATGACTAGCTCCAGTCTCAACAGCACGTCTACTTTTTCCACACGCATCTAAGTTCTAACACCCATCCCCTCTCGCTTTCTCTCTCTCCATCCCTGCGCACGGGGCTTTCTTAAAGGAGCTGCACCATTTTACAACAACTGCATCTACATTTTCATATTAGAATGTTTTATCAAGTGTAAGCTTAAACTACCGTGATCAATTTAAGTTCCCGTGCCCCCCCCTGGAAAGGTGTAATGCCCTTCCCTGAATTTGTGTCTGCTGCCGAGTCTGGGGCTAGGTGTCTAACATGTCTAATGTCTAACAGGCTACAACTGATAGGCTGCTGGAAGAGATTTGGATGTTGATGGGGGGGCTGTGTGACGTCACATGTGTAACTGCTAAAAAACATAGTAGCACAAAAACCATATGGTGAGAAAATTGCGTGTGAATCAGGAATCAGGAATCGCATCAAATCAGGAGTTGAGTGTTTCGTTTCACCCTTTTTTTATCTTTTTTAACATTTTTATGAAAAATGGCATGTTGAAAATGATTCATAATCTTTTTGAATAATCAAGGGAAACATCTTTATTTGCCATTACAGCTCTCAAAATGGTTCTTATAATACCTATCAAGCTACCATGTCTCCACAATTATTCTAGACCCCAGCAATGTTGGTTTTGAGGCTGGAAAGATGGAAAGCCAGCATCAGACCTTTAAGCAAGACAATGATCTGAAACATCCAGCCAAAGTGGGAAATAAATGGTGAACAAGAAACAATTTTATTAAATCAACATTTTAAAACAACATCAACATTTTAAAGTGGCCCAGCCAGAGTCCAGACCTCAATCCATGAAAAAGTGAGCCCAAGGCCAGAGTGATGGCAAAGAATCGTTCCTGCCTCAAAACCTGATTTGATGCAAAAAACGTGCGGCCTACAGTAAGATGACCACTGATTGTGGAGAAACTTGGAAACTTGGACTGGGGGCAGACGTGGCCTACTGGTTAGGGCTTCGAGCTTGGAACCGAAGGGTTGCCGGTTCGATCCCCGACCAGAGGAAACGGCCGAAGTGCCCTTGAGCAAGGCACCTAACCCCTCACTTCTCCCCGTAGCAAGGCAGCTCACTGCTCCGGGTTAGTGTGTGCTTCACCTCACTGTGTGCTCACTGTGTGCTCTGGGTGCCATCTTGGGAAAACAGTCACGTGACAGTTCAGCTTGCGTTGCACCAGTCCAACGTCGTGCAACGTGAGCTCATTATGCTACCGTGGAAGTGTGGTGCTATTTGGAGCCTTGTTAGTGCTATAGAACTAGCCATTTCTTTTTACTTTGCGTGTGCCCCGAAGACTAGCGTTAAACGCTAATTAGCGGTTTGTGGCAAAACTGGTCACGTTCGATTAGCATGAAAACATATCCCAGAGAACGGACGAACTCGGTACACATGTGTTATTAACCTCTAGGTTCATTTTGCGCCAGAATTGTCCTGATTTTTTTTTTTTTTTTTTTTAAGTATATTTTTTGGGCTTTACTTAGATAAGATAGTGGAGACTGACAGGAAGTGAGTGGGAGAGAGAGTCGGGGTGGGATCCGGAAAGGACCACGGGCGGGAATCGAACCCGGGTCGCCGGCGTACGGTGCAGGTGCCCCAGCCAGTCGCGCCACTGCTGGGGCCAGAATTGTCCTGATTTACATTTACATTTGCATTGGTGACTAGTCCTGTATGCCTGTCTGACTGTAGTTCCGTGTGTGTCCAGCAGGTGGCTCCCTTTCCCAACAGCCCCTTCATGCACAGCTTCAGCACCTCCCCGAGCTTCAAAACTACCAGCACTTTCCACAGGTAACGCACGCACGCACGCACGCACGCACACAGCAAACACACACGCACGCACGCAAACACGCACGCACGCAAACACACACACACACACACGAAAACACACACGCACGCAAACACACACACACACGCATGCATGCAAACACACACACACGCAAACACACGCACACGTGCACGGACATAGGACATACAGCAAGCTCCAGCCTCAGAGAGGCGTCTATGATGGCCCCTCCCCCATATACATATAAAGGGTTTATAACCTGTGATGGCCCCTCCCCCATATACATATAAATAAGTGTGTGCGTGTCTGTGTCTGTGTGTCTGTCTTCAGTAGGGCATACAGCAGGCTCCAGCCTCAGAGAGGCGTCTATGATGGCCCCTCCCCCATATACAGCTTCAGCCCGGAGCAGGTCCACCCCAGCCAGTCACGGCCTTCACAAACCAACTACACCCACCCCCAGCCTGCTGGGATTGGCTACCCAAGCAATGACCGCAGTGGTGCTGCCAGGTCCCAGCCAATCATGGCTGACTGTTCCATAGGCCGGGGCAGGTAAGAAAAAGTCCATACACATCTCATTACTGTAGTTATTAAGGGTTCATACACATCTCATTACTGTAGTTATTAATGGTTCATACACATCTCATTACTGTAGTTATTGTAAATATCTGTTTTATGTAGATTTCTACACCTGCAGCATTTACCATTAGGCTACTAACAAATAATGTTACCATTAGGCTACTAAAAAATAATTTCTGGGGTGAGCCTATTTGCTATGGTAACCCAGCAACCTGTGTGTGTGTGTGTGTGCACGCGTACATAACATAACAGGCATACTGTCTTGCAATTGAACGTGGATAAGTTTACTACTTAAAAACATAAAAAGCTAAACATTATATCACGACATCGCTACAAATACAGTATGTGATTAAAATCAGACAACATCAATGTAGGCTATAGGCTACGTAGATAGATGATAGATAGCCTACTTTATTGACGCTTGGTGAAACAGCATGGAGTGCATGTTTTCGGTTCAGATGCTTGTTCTTTTCCATTTTGAGTATGTAATGATCTCAAAACTTTACTTGAAAACTTTAGACACTAATTCAGAACATAGACATAATCTATGATTCAGAATGTATCACGATTCACGTGCTAGTGGTGTGCTTCCTGAACAACGGTCCGTGTGGAACGTTCAGATCCCTGCGCGTATAGTGCGCGTCATAGGAATTTAACGAGGCTTCGAGGCAGGGTTTTTGCCTCGAGTAATTTTTGTAATAGAGTTATTCGAGTAACTTGATGAATCGTTTCAGCCCTAGTTCATAAACAGCTCATTACTGTAGTTATTCATGTAGTTATTAAGGCTCATTACTGTAGTTATTAAGGGTTCATACACATCTCATTACTGTAGTTATTAAGGCTAATTACTGTAGTTATAAAGTTTGTAAGCACGCCAGGAGTTTATTTAAATAATACTTGCCTGATGGATGCTACGTTGCTACCGCTGCGTTGACGTTACTTCCGTGATTTGGGAAAAGTCCTGGCACAATGACAAAAAGGAGTGCAACATTCTCGAAAAACAATAAGCCGAGTATACTGCCATTACATCAGTGACAAACATTACTGCAGGCTTCAACGTAGCTGTGTTTACGATTAGAAATGTCAAACAAATTTTGCCTACGTAGAACTCGATTGCACAGTTTGCATAGCCTACCGCTTTGTTCTTCTCCATAGTTTGATATACCAAAAATCCAAAGTACTTCCACATCGAACTCCTCAAGTTATTAGGGCCTATCACTCGTCTCTCTCATGTCGCACAGGTTGATCGCGTTGTCCTCCATTTTTGACAAAACACGAGCAGCACAGCAGCTGATTGAAACGGCTGTTTCCGGTGCGTAAAATTGGTGGGAATTTTCTTTTTAGCTTTCGCAATGCTTACTGCACTTCGGAATTCTTTTATATTCTTGTTTGTGAATTTTGTTACATTTATTTTTTTATTTTCTATTTGTTAAATTCGTTTCAAATTAATAGTGTACATATTTGGTTAAAATCGATTCCCTATTTTAGTTTTCGAAACTTGTGTTGTTTGGTCCAATCGATTGTGCAATCGATTTTCGAACGTAAAGTGACAGCCCTAGTTCATTACTGTAGTTATTAAGGGTTCATACACATCTCATTACTGTAGTTATTAAGGCTCATTACTGTAGTTATTAAGGGTTCATACACATGTCATTACTGTAGTTATTAAGGTTCATTTCTGTAGTTAAGGCTCATTACTGTAGTTATTAAGGGTTCATACACAGCTCATTACTGTAGTTATTAAGGCATACACAGCTCATTATGCTCACAGCTCAAAGTGCGTCAAAAACACACCCTTTCTTCTCTGTTACATTGATCCGGAACTGTTCATCGCAGCGAGATGAAACCTTTATTGCATGACAGAGCAGGAGTGGGGCTTTCCAAGGAGACTACACACTTGTCTGTACGATCAAGTATGAAAATAAAAAAAAATCATGCATCATTGCATCATATTAACAGTCTATACTTCTCTGCGTTCACCTGCACACCCATTACTCTCGTTTGAATTACTCGCAAACCCGTGATCGCATCGATATGCCAAGCATATCAGATGAAAGAGGGGGCACAGGGCTATCCATTGTTTATCGATCCTTCTGGCTTATAGAAACAGACGAAGTGACTGCAAAATAATAACGTCATGTACACAAACCAACGCTGCACACTCATTACTCTCGTTTGAATTACTCGCGGACCAGTGATCGGATAGATGTGCCACGCATGTCAGATGAAAGAGGAGACTCAGAGCTATCATTTGATACCAAGTACATCCTTCTGGGTTATACAACAGACGAAGTGACAGCAAAATAAAACTTCATATAGCTGGACTTACCCCACGTTTTTGTCTGTTCTTGTGGCAAAGCATGTTTATAATCCAACGCTATCATGTGTTTCTCTATGGCAAAGCATGTTCATATTCCGGTTTTGAGATCCTAGCAAATTCCTGCATGGCATCCAATTCAAGGCTCACATTGCATCCCAATTTGTTCAACAAATAAACACCTTTTTGCCTTTACTTTGTTCATGGCAATGCAGTAAAAAGTTGAGAATTATTATGACTGCATACACATAGGCACGCAGGCTAACACGCAACCTCGGGTCAAGTCCGGTCAGATCAGTTCGTGTCACAGATATGGAGCGCAGAAAGGTCATTTTTCATCACTAAATAAAAAATGGCATTTATTTCCGTAAATCACACAGCACATATTTCTGTAAATTGCTCAGCCCCAGAGTATCCCTCCAACATGGCAATTATATTGCCCGATTCAGGACAGTCTGCCCTACACACACATTAAATGCATGTAGAGCTGTGAGCTTGCTGTGGTGAGATACATGTCTAAATATAAGAATTTTTATAATACACTTTTTATATTTTAATTCTTTAAAAATCAAAATAAAATCAATGCTAGTATTAATACATGAAATGATCTGGATAGCCTAGACTCTCCTGAAAAAAACAATATATAATATGTGTGTGTGGCACTTACAATGACCAGAATAAATCCTT
Source organism: Alosa sapidissima (assembly GCF_018492685.1). NCBI lineage: Eukaryota > Metazoa > Chordata > Actinopteri > Clupeiformes > Clupeidae > Alosa > Alosa sapidissima. Next base: position 30,747,610 of record NC_055975.1, read on the forward strand.
ATGAATAAAGGTAGTGAAAATGCCCTAAAAACAGCTTAGGGTTCTAAGGGTTAAGGGTTCATACACATGTCATTACTGTAGTTATTAAGGCCAATTACTGTAGTTATTAAGGCTCATTACTGTAGTTATTAAGGGTTCATACACAGCTCATGACTGTAGTTATTAAGGGTTCATACACAGCTCATTAATGTAGTTATTAAGGCTCATTACAGTAGTTATTAAGGGTTCATACACAGCTCATTACTGTAGTTATAAAGGCTCATTACTGTAGTTATTAAGGCTTATTACTGTAGTTATTAAGGCATACACAGCTCATTACTGTAGTTATTAAGGGTTCATACACAGCTCATTACTGTAGTTATTAAGGCTCATTACTGTAGTTAATAAGGCTCATTACTGTAGTTATTAAGGCATACACAGCTCATTACTGTAGTTATAAAGGCTCATTACTGTAGTTATTAAGGCTAATTACTGTAGTTATAAAGGCTCATTACTGTAGTTATTAAGGGTTCATACACAGCTCATTACTGTAGTTATTAAGGCTAATTACTGTAGTTATAAAGGCTCATTACAGTAGTTATCAAGGGTTCATACACAGCTCATTACTGTAGTTATTAAGGGTTCATAACCTGTTAAGTCCATACACAGCCATTGGAGCTGATAGGGATATTCACAGCCATTGGAGCTGATAGGGATATTCCACCATTTGGAGAATTACACTCATTTTCCACCTCCCCATGAGTTAAACAATTGATTTTTACCTTTCTCCAGTTCATCCAGCCGTTCTGAGTCTGGTGATACCACTTTTAGCTCCAGCCTAACATATATCATTAAATCGGATTAGACCATTAGCATCTCGTCTGCTAGCATCACACTTGAAAGTGACTAAGATTTCCGGTAAATTCCCATTTAAAACTTGTCTCTTCAAGTTAGAAAGTGTAATGAGACTAACGGAAAATGAAACGTGGCTATTTTCTAGGCTGATTTGACATATAACTATAGCCTACTCTCATTCCGGCGTAATAATAATCAAGGAAAGTTGCGAATGTAGCATGGGCGCAGCAGCAGCACAATGATATTACGCAGCATCTGAAAATATTCCCCGTAGGCCTTCTTACGGAGCATCTGAAAATATTCCCCGTAGGCCTTCTTACGCAGCATCTGAAAATAGTCCCCGTAGGCCTTCCAGCAACAAGTTTGAGCAGCAGCAGATTATTACGCCGGAATGAGAGTATAGTTCCATGTTTATAACCTGTGTTATGAGGGTTTATAACCTGTGTTATGGGATGCTAATTACTGTAATTATAAAGGGTTTATAACCTGTGTTATGGGATGCTGGGGGAACGTGTGTGAGTCCGATGTGAATGATTACACCACGTCTTTCTGTTGTTGCAGGTCCAATATCTATGCTTCCAGGAGAAGGCGGGAAGAAAGGTTTACTGTGAGTTACGTTCACTCACACACACAAATATGATTATATCTCAAACACACACACACACGCCCCCTCATATACACTAGATTACGGACACGTACCCCTCATACACCAAATTACGGACACGTACCCCTCATATACACCCTCATATACACTAGATTACGGACACGTACCCCTCATATACACCCTCATATACACCAGATTACGGACACGTACCCCTCATATACACCCTCATATTATACACCAGATTATGGACACGTACCCCTCATATACACCAGATTACGGACACGTACCCCTCATATACACCCTCATATACACTAGATTACGGACACGTACCCCTCATATACACCCTCATATACACCAGATTATGGACACGTACCCCTCATATACACCAGATTATGGACACGTACCCCTCATATACACCCTCATATACACCAGATTACGGACACGTACCCCTCATATACACCCTCATATACACCAGATTATGGACACGTACCCCTCATATACACCCTCATATACACCAGATTACGGACACGTACCCCTCATATACACCCTCATATACACCAGATTATGGACACGTACCCCTCATATACACCAGATTACGGACACGTACCCCTCATATACACCAGATTACGGACACGTACCCCTCATATACACCAGATTACGGACACGTACCCCTCATATACACCCTCATATACACCAGATTACGGACACGTACCCCTCATATACACCCTCATATACACTAGATTACGGACACGTACCCCTCATATACACCCTCATATACACTAGATTACGGACACGTACCCCTCATATACACCCTCCTATACACCAGATTACGGACACGTACCCCTCATATACACCAGATTACGGACACGTACCCCTCATATACACCCTCATATACACTAGATTATGGACACGTACCCCTCATATACACCAGATTACGGACACGTACCCCTCATATACACTAGATTACGGACACGTACCCCTCATATACACCCTCATATTATACACCAGATTATGGACACGTACCCCTCATATACACCAGATTACGGACACGTACCCCTCATATACACCAGATTACGGACACGTACCCCTCATATACACCCTCATATACACTAGATTACGGACACGTACCCCTCATATACACCCTCATATACACCAGATTACGGACACGTACCCCTCATATACACCCTCATATTATACACCAGATTATGGACACGTACCCCTCATATACACCAGATTACGGACACGTACCCCTCATATACACCCTCATATACACCAGATTACGGACACGTACCCCTCATATATACCAGATTACGGACACGTACCCCTCATATACACCCTCATATTATACACCAGATTATGGACACGTACCCCTCATATACACCAGATTACGGACACGTACCCCTCATATACACCCTCATATTATACACCAGATTATGGACACGTACCCCTCATATACACCAGATTACGGACACGTACCCCTCATATACACCCTCATATTATACACCAGATTATGGACACGTACCCCTCATATACACCAGATTACGGACACGTACCCCTCATATACACCCTCATATACACTAGATTACGGACACGTACCCCTCATATACACCCTCATATACACTAGATTACGGACACGTACCCCTCATATACACCCTCATATACACCAGATTACGGACACGTACCCCTCATATACACCCTCATATACACCAGATTACGGACACGTACCCCTCATATACACCCTCATATACACCAGATTACGGACACGCAGGTGAGTCACGCTGCTCCGTTTGGCTCTTTGTTTTCTGTAGTGTAATTGCCTTGTTGTGTAATTGTCCTGATGTTGTGTGTGTGTGTGTGTGTATTGTAGCGTGGAGCAGAAGCGTCTCCACCCCCAGTGAGGTCTGCGTCTCCAGTGCTGGAGTTTGGACCCAGTAGCTTCCCCCCTCTTCCCTCGGCCAGCCCCCACACACACACACCTCACACTCCCCCGCACGCACACACATCTCACACTCCTCCGCACACACACACACCTCACACCCCCCCGTACACACACACTCATAGCCTGCACTCCCTGCTCAGCAACATCGCCATAGCGACCGCTCATCTGCAGGTAACGCATACCGCATACTCTCTCCGTCTCTGTCTACCTGATTAATGTGATTAATCATGATGGATTATTAATGGCTACGTGTCTTAATCATGATATGTAATTGAGCGTTTAATAATGGCTACGTGTCTTAATCATGATATGTAATTGAGCGTTTAATAATAGCTGTTTCTTCTCCTGCTAGCCATTAATAAAGGACATGTAGGCTAAAAGGCCCCTTTCGTTAAATTTGAAAAACAAATGTTTTTTATACTTCAAAATAATATTTAATTGATGGTCCTTATATTTTTCAGTAGCCTTAAGTGTATAGATTTGGACAAAATCTGGTTAGGCTCATACCGGGAGTATTTAATGCCTAAAATACCCGTTTTTTGTTTTGTTTATCGTGCTCAGGGTTTGGTGCTGGGCTGGTGGGTGCCCTATTTCCACCCTCTTACTCGGCACATCAAGCTGCAATGATGGACATTAAAATGTAGTGGTGAATTCAGACTCATTTGTATCCTCCTGACACCCCTAGCTCAATAGGTAATCAGCTCATTAGCTCAGATCAGTACTACAGAAATCGAAGGGAATCAAATTATCGTTAGACCAAGAATTCTCGTTGCAAAATCAAAATTCCTCTGTACCTCCCAGCGGTTTTGTACATGCAGCCTTACAACACTGTTTACAGCACTAACAACACTGTTTACAGCACTGTTTACAGCACTAACAACACAACACTGTGTACAGCACTAACAACACAACACTGTGTACAGCACTAACAACACAACACTGTTTACAGCACTAACAACACAACACTGTTTACAGCACTAACAACACAACACTGTTTACAGCACTAACAACACAACACTGTTTACAGCACTAACAACACAACACTGTTTACAGCACTGTTTACAGCACTAACAACACAACACTGTGTACAGCACTAACAACACAACACTGTTTACAGCACTAACAACACAACACTGTGTACAGCACTAACAACACAACACTGTTTACAGCACTGTTTACAGCACTAACAACACAACACTGTTTACAGCACTAACAACACAACACTGTTTACAGCACTAACAACACTGTTTACAGCACTGTTTACAGCACTAACAACACAACACTGTTTACAGCACTAACAACACTGTTTACAGCACTAACACAACACAACACTGTTTACAGCACTAACACAACACAACACTGTTTACAGCACTAACAACACAACACTGTTTACAGCACTAACAACACAACACTGTTTACAGCACTAACAACACAACACTGTTTACAGCACTGTTTACAGCACTAACAACACAACACTGTTTACAGCACTAACAACACTGTTTACAGCACTGTTTACAGCACTAACAACACAACACTGTTTACAGCACTAACAACACTGTTTACAGCACTGTTTACAGCACTAACAACACAACACTGTTTACAGCACTAACAACACTGTTTACAGTACTAACAACACAACACTGTTTACAGCACTAGCAACACATTACAGCACTAACAACCAGGGCTCCGAACCGGTTCAAGGAACGAAAACGAAAACCGAAAACGAACGGAATTTTACAGAATTTTACGAGGAGCGGAAACGGAAACAAAAACAAAATGGTCTTCAACTTCTGTTCCGGAACAGAAACGTTATTCTGAAATCCACAAAACCGGTTAATAACGTTTTTTTTTTCGTTCTCTATATAACAGCCTAATAATTTGATTTCTGCAGTTTGAAAAAAAATAAATAAATAAATGGACCTTTGGTCCAAATGTGTATATTTTGTCTTGCTGTTGTAATGTAACCTATCCGTCCGTCTGCCACTTCGGATCTTAGGCCAGCTCGTAGCGTAGGCTACTGAAACTGATTTGGAAATAGTTTGTAGCCTATGCGTAATAGCCTATTTTGCCTGTCCACGCCTTGTCGTTTCAAAGTCGGGATTTGAAATGTTTGCGCAATTATAGCCTAGAAGAAGAGTGTAGAAGAGAAGAGAATGTAGAAGAGTTAAACGGGAAATTTGATATAGGCCTTGTCAGCAACAGAAAGGTTCGTTTATAAACAGGGTTGGAATTATAGCGCAAGCCTTTGAAGATCTCCATATGGATAAAACTTCAGCTACAACCAGGTAAGGAGTTTAGCACGTATCCAGAAATATTTTTGATAAGAAATTATTTATAGGCATAGGTTAGGCCTACAGTAAGTCTGTAGGCTATGGGATGGATAGCCCATCTGAATGTTTTTGGATGCCGCCTGTGATTTATTATTTTTGGGCATAGCTACGGTATAGGCTAAATAATGAGTATGTCTATTCTAAGGTAAAGTCCACAAAAATAGACTTGATAGGCCCACCAAACACTGCCGGAACTTTAAGAACGAACGATATTTTGCGTTCCGAACCGGTTCAGGACCGATATGTTGGTGGAGGAACGCATGCAAGAACGAAAACGTTAAACATAGGCCTACCTGAACCGTTCGGAACGGAACGTTTGAAAAATTATTTCGTTTTCAAGCCCTGCTAAGAACACTGTTTACAGCACTATTTACAGTACTAACAACACAACACTGTTTACAGTACTAACAACACAACACTGTTTACAGCACTAACAACACAACACTGTTTACAGCACTAACAACACATTACAGCACTAACAACACATTACAGCACTAACAACACAACACTGTTTACAGCACTAACAACACTGTTTACAGCACTGTTTACAGCACTAACAACACAACACTGTTTACAGCACTAACAACACTGTTTACAGCACTGTTTACAGCACTAACAACACTGTTTACAGCACTAACAACACTGTTTACAGCACTAACAACACAACACTTTTTACAGCACTAACAACACTGTTTACAGCACTAACAACACTGTTTACAGCACTAAGAACACAACACTGTTTACGGCACTAACAACACAACGCTGTTTACAGCACTAACAACACAACACTGTTTACAGCACTAACAACACTGTTTACAGCACTGTTTACAGCACTAACAACACTGTTTACAGCACTAAGAACACAACACTGTTTACGGCACTAACAACACAACGCTGTTTACAGCACTGTTTACAGTACAGCACTAACAACACAACACTGTTTACAGCACTAACAACACAACACTGTTTACAGCACTAACAACACAACACTGTTTACAGCACTGTTTACAGTACAGCACTAACAACACAACACTGTTTACAGCACTAACAACACAACACTGTTTACGGCACTAACAACACTGTTTACAGCACTAACAACACAACACTGTTTACAGCACTAACAACACTGTTTACGGCACTAACAACACTGTTTACGGCACTAACAACACTGTTTACAGCACTAACAACACAACACTGTTTACGGCACTAACAACACTGTTTACAGCACTAACAACACAACACTGTTTACAGCACTAACAACACTGTTTACAGCACTAACAACACTGTTTACGGCACTAACAACACAACACTGTTTACAGCACTAACAACACTGTTTACAGCACTAACAACACTGTTTACGGCACTAACAACACTGTTTACAGCACTAACAACACAACACTGTTTACGGCACTAACAACACTGTTTACAGCACTAACAACACAACACTGTTTACAGCACTAACAACACTGTTTACAGCACTAACAACACTGTTTACAGCACTAACAACACAACACTGTTTACAGCACTGTTTACAGTACAGCACTAACAACACAACACTGTTTACAGCACTAACAACACAACACTGTTTACAGCACTAACAACACTGTTTACGGCACTAACAACACTGTTTACAGCACTAACAACACAACACTGTTTACGGCACTAACAACACTGTTTACAGCACTAACAACACAACACTGTTTACAGCACTAACAACACTGTTTACGGCACTAACAACACAACACTGTTTACAGCACTAACAACACTGTTTACGGCACTAACAACACAACACTGTTTACAGCACTAACAACACTGTTTACAGCACTAACAACACTGTTTACGGCACTAACAACACTGTTTACAGCACTAACAACACAACACTGTTTACGGCACTAACAACACTGTTTACAGCACTAACAACACAACACTGTTTACAGCACTAACAACACTGTTTACAGCACTAACAACACTGTTTACGGCACTAACAACACAACACTGTTTACAGCACTAACAACACTGTTTACAGCACTAACAACACTGTTTACGGCACTAACAACACTGTTTACAGCACTAACAACACAACACTGTTTACAGCACTAACAACACTGTTTACAGCACTAACAACACAACACTGTTTACAGCACTAACAACACAACACTGTTTACAGCACTAACAACACAACACTGTTTACAGCACTAACAACACTGTTTACAGTACAGCACTAACAACACAACACTGTTTACAGTACAGCACTAACAACACAACAATGTTTACAGCACTAACAACACAACACTGTTTACAGTACAGCACTAACAACACAACACTGTTTACAGCACTAACAACACAACACTGTTTACAGTACAGCACTAACGACACAACACTGTTTACGGCACTAACAACACTGTTTACAGCACTAACAACACAACACTGTTTACAGCACTAACAACACTGTTTACAGCACTAACAACACTGTTTACGGCACTAACAACACAACACTGTTTACAGCACTAACAACACTGTTTACAGCACTAACAACACAACACTGTTTACAGCACTAACAACACAACACTGTTTACAGCACTAACAACACTGTTTACAGTACAGCACTAACAACACAACACTGTTTACAGTACAGCACTAACAACACAACAATGTTTACAGCACTAACAACACAACACTGTTTACAGTACAGCACTAACAACACAACACTGTTTACAGCACTAACAACACAACACTGTTTACAGCACTGTTTACAGCACTAACAACACAACACTGTTTACAGTACAGCACTAACAACACAACACTGTTTACAGCACTAACAACACAACACTGTTTACAGCACTAACAACACTGTTTACAGCACTAACAACACAACACTGTTTACAGCACTAACAACACTGTTTACGGCACTAACAACACAACACTGTTTACAGCACTAACAACACAACGCTGTTTAGCACTTGGAGTCGCTGTACTCTCTGCAACACTGTTTACAGCACTAACAACACAACGCTGTTTACGGCACTAACAACACAACACTGTTTACAGCACTAACAACACAACGCTGTTTAGCACTAACAACACAACGCTGTTTAGCACTAACAACACAACACTGTTTACAGCACTAACAACGCTGTTTAGCACTAACAACACAACGCTGTTTAGCACTAACAACACAACGCTGTTTAGCACTAACAACACAACACTGTTTACAGCACTAACAACACAACGCTGTTTAGCACTAACAACACAACACTGTTTACAGCACTAACAACACAACGCTGTTTACAGCACTAACAACACAACACTGTTTACAGCACTAACAACACAACGCTGTTTAGCACTAACAACACAACGCTGTTTACAGCACTAACAACACAACACTGTTTAGCACTAACAACACAACACTGTTTACAGCACTAACAACACAACACTGTTTACAGCACTAACAACACAACACTGTTTAGCACTAACAACACAACACTGTTTACAGCACTAACAACACAACACTGTTTAGCACTAACAACACAACACTGTTTACAGCACTAACAACACAACACTGTTTAGCACTAACAACACAACACTGTTTACAGCACTAACAACACAACACTGTTTAGCACTAACAACACAACGCTGTTTACAGCACTAACAACACAACACTGTTTACAGCACTAACAACACAACACTGTTTAGCACTAACAACACAACGCTGTTTAGCACTAACAACACAACGCTGTTTACAGCACTAACAACACAACACTGTTTACAGCACTAACAACACAACACTGTTTACTAACAACACAACGCTGTTTAGCACTAACAACACAACGCTGTTTAGCACTAACAACACAACGCTGTTTACAGCACTAACAACACAACGCTGTTTAGCACTAACAACACAACGCTGTTTACTAACAACACAACGCTGTTTAGCACTAACAACACAACACTGTTTACAGCACTAACAACGCTGTTTAGCACTAACAACACAACACTGTTTAGCACTAACAACACAACACTGTTTACAGCACTAACAACACAACGCTGTTTAGCACTAACAACACAACGCTGTTTAGCACTAACAACACAACGCTGTTTACAGCACTAACAACACAACGCTGTTTACAGCACTAACAACACAACACTGTTTAGCACTAACAACACAACACTGTTTACAGCACTAACAACACAACGCTGTTTAGCACTAACAACACAACGCTGTTTAGCACTAACAACACAACACTGTTTACAGCACTAACAACACAACGCTGTTTAGCACTAACAACACAACACTGTTTACAGCACTAACAACACAACACTGTTTACAGCACTAACAACACAACACTGTTTACAGCACTAACAACACTGTTTAGCACTAACAACACAACGCTGTTTACAGCACTAACAACACAACACTGTTTACAGTACAGCACTAACAACACAACACTGTTTACAGCACTAACAACACAACACTGTTTAGCACTACTCTCTGTACTTGGAGTCGCTGTACTCTCTGTCTCCCTCTTTTCCCCCCAAATGAATCGTAAAATGATTAATATGATCATTTTGATAGTTCACTACGTGTATGTGTGTGTGTGCGCGTGCTTTCTCTTTCATGATGGGTGAAATGAATAAAATATACGTGTGTGTGTGTGTGTGTGTGTGTGTGCTTTCTCTTTAAGGATGTGAGTTCAGAAGGCGGAGCCTCCAGCCCCCTCTCTACAGGAAGAGCTGTGGTGACCACACCCCCATTGCCTAGCAACCTCCTATCCCCACCTAGCTCCACCCTCTGGCCAACCTGCAGCACAGAGTACGTGTTGCACATTATCATCACCACCCATACACACACACACACACACACACACACCCATACAGCGCTGCAGTCAATAACACACACACACACACACACACTTATACAGCGCTGCAGTCAATAACACACACACACACACACTTATACAGCGCTGCAGTCTGCAGTGAGCTACACACACACACACACACACACACACACACACACACACACACACATACACACTTATACAGCAGCACAGTCTGCAGTGAGCTCAAATACACACGCACAAACTTACAGTGAGCTCAAATACTGTAACACACAAGTACGCATACACACACACTTATACAGCAGCACAGTCTGCAGTGAGCTCCACACACACACACACACTTATACAGCACTGCAGTCTGCAGTGAGCCCCACACCCACACACACACACACACTTATACAGCAGCACAGTCTGCAGTGAGCCCCACACACACACACACACACACATACAATTATACAGCGCAACAGTCTGCAGTGAGCTCAAATACACACGCACACACTTACAGTGAGCTCAAATACTGTAACACACACACAAGTACGCATACACACACACACGCACACACACACTCTTAAACGTTCCACATACTCGACGCACCCGACCGGTAGCGCGACAATGTGACGTCACAGAAGCGCCGTAACCATTTATACTCGCGCGTCGTGGTCACGACACTAGTTGCAATATTCTCCTGAACAGAGGTGTCGCTGTTTTGAAAACATTAACGCTAACTACGTTACACAGCAGAACACAACTACCACCATCATTATCATCTAGTTTCCAAGGTGTGCGCACAGGTAGATAGATAGATGGATATATAGATAGATACTTTAGTCATCCCGAGGGAAATTTGTAATAATTTAAACAGTTTAGTTAGCTGGCTAGCTAGCTAGCAGCTGGCTGAGTTTGTGTAATTTCCTGAAGTGGAAAGAGATTTTGTTCAGGCCTTAATAGATATCCTTTGTTTGAAAATAAATTGTTTCTATTCTTTCCTCTTAATTCCATGTGTTGCAACTCTCGCTGGTAACTTTGTTAACTTATCCAGCAAACTATTAAAAATTCACGACTGTAACAAAACACTGCAACTCTCGCTTGCCCTCGAACTAGTCCATCTTCCTGTTTCCGCTTTGTTGCGCTCGTCTGAATAAAAATGAGTGGTGCGCTACCTCGCGCTACCTGGCTAAAATCCTGGTGCGCCAGCAAGATCTACGTCATTTTGACGTCACGGTGTCGCCCTACCTACGTACCAAACCGACCTTTTTTTCCTCCGTCTTCCCTGGAACCGTATCAAGAATATTTGTGTCCAAACGGATCCATCTCAACTCGGCTCAACACATTACTTCATATCCCAGGCCTATAGGTGGCACTGTTTGTTACAGAAATTGACCAAAGCTTGCGCGCTGTGTAGGCCATACAACAGACAGGCTACGACAAAACTGGCTAGTGCAAGGAAACCAGAATTGTTTGTGCTTTTACAAAACTTTGCCAATTTGCCTAAATTTTCATCAGAGGCAAAGACCTGACCTGAGACCTGCTGGATGGGGTAAATCGGGTCATGATAGATTTCATATACAAAGCAAGCTTAGCTCCAGTCAAGGCCTCATTGTCTTCAGTGTACATGTAACAGCTGTGCTGCTACAACCTTTTTACTCTTGTGTGGACTTATAGTGAACTGTCAACTGTAAAACTAATAAACTTAATTTTTACGGTTTGTGAAGGGTGCAGTCCCGTCCTTTATTTGGCTAACGCAGGTAAAAATAATCTCCTTTACTTTCTTTGGTTGTAGGATAGTCCGCGATTCACATTAGTTTTGGTTATCACCGCAAGTGCAAAGGCTAGGCGTACCCAAGTTCTAGGCTATTCCGTCGCCACTTTTATAATATTGCTATAATACCTTTGTTAGTAACAGTCGATACTTTTGCTTGCATCAAATCGCGCATTCACATTTAGTGCGCATCTATAGGCTTAACATGATTTCTAAGCGTCTTTGTATTCTCATATCTGACTTCACTATGAATGCATTTGTTTATGTTGTAAAATAAATGAATGACACCGGCACTACGCACACATTAATGTAAACTTACACCGCACTTCCCTAATAACTTAAGTTCTCTCACGTCACTGACAGTAGCTAGAATGCATAAAAAAACACCGGAAAAACAGTGTTGAGTCCACCAAGTCATAAGCTATCGGCGCTGCGCAGCACTAGTTGTGATATTTATCCTACGGAGTGTAATCGTAGGTAATGTCATGTATGAAAACTAGTATTGTTAGGCAATACTATAAGTGCAGGGCAGCTGAGGTGTGGCGATGACATCATCGATACGCAAGCAGGATGTGCGGTTTTGCTTTCCAAACAAATTCAAAAGGGCTACGGTTTCAGATTTTTCCACTCTGGGACCAGGTTTCAAAAAAGTGCGGTTTCGGGCAGTGCGTTTACAAGATTCGTTTGGACGCTCAGCCAAGACGAAGCAAATCCTCGGACGGGCCCTTATACAGCGGCACAGTCT
>NC_055975.1:30763155-30773155 GCF_018492685.1 Alosa sapidissima
GTCATGCGGTGTGTGTGTGTGTGTGTGTGTGTGTCTTCTGAAGGGATCTAAAGTGTGAAAAAGAGACTCAGGTGTCAGTGGAGAGGGCGTACATCACCGTGGCAACTGCCAGCAAGTCTGTCCAGGTCAACGGCTTGGCAACGGTAAGTTCCGCCACACACACACCATCGCCACAGCTGCACACACATTTGATGGATCAACTGATTGACTAATCACTGGTGTGTGAGTGTGTTGATTAACTGACTGATCATTGGTGTGTGTGATTGGTTGATCACTAATGTATGTATGTGATTTAGTTAATTGATTAATTGATCAAATAGACAGACAGACAGATACTTTATCGATCCCCAATGGAAAATTAAAGTATCAATATCAAATTCAATATCACTGATATGTGTATGTGATCGGTTCATTGATTGGTTGATCACTAATATGTGTATGTGATCGGTTCATTGATTGGTTGATCACTGATATGTGTATGTGATTGGTTCATTGATTTGTTGATCACTAATATGTGTATGTGATCGGTTCATTGATTGGTTGATCATGTGGCGTACAGGAGGGCCGTAAGCCGAGCTATGCTGAGATCTGCCAGCGAATCAGAGACTCCTACAGCAGCGAAAGACCCGCCCCTCGAAACCAGCAGCCCAGAAAGGACACGCCCACTGGCCCTCGGCAACTGTCGCCAGGCCTCGAGCTCCTGACACCTCCGACATCACCTCAGTAGTCATGGCAACAATGTGATGGGAAAAAATTAGTGAAGAATCAGGGCCACAAACTTCTCCTTACCACACACACACACACACTAAACACCAACACTAAACACACACACTAAACACGTTACATTACGTTCCTGTTGGATGGGCTGATATTAATTATGCATACTGTCTTGTATAGATGGGGGCTAATATTTAGTATGCATAATTTCCTGTTGCATGGGGTGATATTGAGTATGCATACTTTTCTGTGTAGATGGGGGTGATATTGAGTATGCATACTTTCATGTGTAGATGGGGGTGATATTGAGTATATACTCTACTGTGTAGCTGGGGGTGATATTGAGTATGCATACTTTCATGTGTAGATGGGGGCTAATATTGAGTATGCATACTTTTCTGTGTAGATGGGGGTGATATTGAGTATGCATACTTTCATGTGTAGATGGGGGCTAATATTGAGTATGCATACTTTTCTGTGTAGATGGGGGCTAAATTGATTATGCATACTTTTCTGTGTAGATGGGGGCTAAACTGATTATGCATACTTTTCTGTGTGAAAGGGGGCTAGTACATACTCTCCTGTTTAATTGGGGGCTGGTATTGAGTATGCATACTGTCCTGTGTAGATGGTGGCTGGTATTGAGTACGCATACTGTCCTGTGTAAATGGGAGCTGGTATTGAGTATGCATACTGTATGCATCAGACATTTTTGTTCATTTGAAACTTCTATTTGCACTACCTGTGTGTGTGTGTGTGTGTGTGTGTGTCCAACATCCTTTGACACCCAAATGCTCTAGACAGCATTTAGGATGGTTCTGCTTGTGTGTGTGTGTGTGTGTGTGTGTGTGTGTGTGTGTGTGTGTGTGTGTGTGTGTGGATTTTGTCGTATGCGTATGTTTGTTAGCGCGCTCTGCACGAGGAGATTAGGATATCAGCATGGTGATATTAGCATTAGCGATATTAGCATTAAGGTAAAATGACAATTGCATAGCATAAACACACACACACACGCACGCAGACGCGCGCGCGCGCGCGCGCACACACACGCACACACACGCATGTGTGTTTTGCCCCAGCTTTTCCATTTTCTGTTATTTCCTGCTTAAAGACTACTTCACTTTGCCTTAAGTTTGTATACCAGATGTAGGACGCACACACACACTACTCAGTCCTGGACACATATATATACACACACACACACACACACACTACTCAGTCCTGGACACATATACACACACACACACACACACTACTCAGGCCTGGACACATATACACACACATACACTACTCAGGCCTGGACACACACACACACACACGCACTCTACTCAGGCCTGGACACACACACACACTACTCAGGCCTGGACACACAGGCTGAGTACAAGAAAAAAGCATGCAGTCTGTCTGTGGAGTGGAATTGATGTAACTGTCTGCAATTTATGTGTGTGTGTGTCATTTTGTGTGTTAATCAGGTTGGGATTACACACGCACGCACACACACATGCATGCAAGCGCACACACACCAGTGTACTAAGTGTGATGTCAGAGTTGTTTTTGTTTACTGAAAACTGGATGACAGAGTTGTTTTTTGTTTACTGAAGATTGAAGGCCAGTTTAGTTTTTGTTCTCATCTGACCTGTCTGAGTAACTGTGAGAGAAATTAAAAATGTAAGCACTTGTCTGTCTCTTCTGGTGATTTGTTCTAGAACATATAAAATGTGAGCACTGTCTGTCTCTCCTGGGGCCTGTACTACTAAGTGGAGTTACTGGCTTATCTGGGTAACTTCGAGAGTAACTTGATCATGTGTGGCGTAACTTCCCGATTAACCCGTACTACGAAAGGTGGATAGGTTTTAACCAAGGTATGCTGCCATGGCAATTTACGCTGCATCTCAAACCTGCTCCGAGCAGGTTATGTTCTTGGTTAACCCGAGGTTTCCATTAACCACACCCTTTATAAGTACCACCCCTCCACTAACAATTCGAGACAATGTCGGCGTACCTGGATGATCCATACGACATCGGAGCGCAAATCGTGAGGGGCTTTCTTTGGGCCGAGGGAATTCGTTATCATTGTCAGATGATCTAGGTAGAAGTCTCTAATGTCACCCGTCATAGCAATGCCCTTACGTGGACATTCATGTTTTCCATCTAATCGGTGATGCTGAACATCTGAGCAAGAATAGCCTAGCCCAGTGGTTTTCAAAGTGGGGGCCGCGAGGGGGTGCCAGGGGGGCCTCAGCAAGTTGGAGGGAAAAATAAAAGCAAGAAATAAATACATTTGAAACATTTAAAATATACTATGAGGGTTGTTATACAATGCCATTATAATAATGTGACGCATATCTGAACATATTCCCCATGATAATGACTGGGAATAATAGTAGAGTGATAACTCTCATATAGCAGAAAGCCCCAAATGCAATTTTTACACACTGTATGCTCCATCGCGAAGTGCTTGTGGCTAAAATAATTATTAGGATTAGCTTAATGTATTTTTACATTTGCCGTAGTATTGTCGATGGGTTTAATAACACATCAAGGGGGTCCTTGGCCAGAACCTAGTGGTATTTGGGGGGCCTTGTCGTGGAAAAGTTTGGGAACCCCTAGCCTAGCCTACAGTATGCTGAACTTCTGAGCAAGAATCGCCTAAAATAAATTGGACATAGCCTACAGTAGGCCTAAAAAATTAAAATCACCATTTTAACAAACTTGTTGAATTGAATGTCACTGTACCCTGCAATGCCTCCCTCAACCCCTTCCATAATCGGCCTTCCACTATTATTTGCGATGGCCAACTCCTCTGCTACTGTAAAACACTCTGGTGCCTTTCCTCCTACAGTAGTGTTCAAAGACACCTTTTTCTTGTTAACTGTAAAACAGAGGCCAAGTGAAGGCTATAAGCATACTAGGCCTACATGTTTTCATAATTAAGAAATATTAATGCAAGCTATATAAACCTACTATTCTGAATAATGTGTTTGTGTTTCATTTTCACCTGCTACCATGTACGTTTGGCAATGGTGTTGCATCTGAAATGTTCACAGGATTAGGCATACACTAAATCAATCAATGGGGGCTACTTAAACATTCAATTATCCTATTACTGTAATCTATATGCCCACTTCTGAATTGTGTTGCATCTGTAGGCATTTCTATGAACTCAAAATAGGCAATTTAATTATTTCAACTCATTTCAGACATTCCGCAAGCTATTAATCCTCCGTAACACATATTTGAAGAACATGTGGAAATAAAACTTTACTTTTAAGCATTTAGGCTACCCGACAGAGTTGCCTTGCTTTGTTCACTGCCGACGTATTTGATTTTTGTCGTAGAGTGGGTTTTAATTCCTCATAACTTGTCATAATAATTGTGCATTCCTCATCCGTAAAATAAGGTGATTGCATCATCACTGAAAGTGGTGACTTGCGCTGCAACCCGCCCCTTTTATGTGAACGCGCACAAACTCCAATTAGGTTAACCCCGGCTCAACAAATCAACTTCATAATCAGCGTCGTAGTACCGATTAACACCACTTAAGATAACCAGGTTTTGTCAACCCCGGTTTAACAAAGTAACCCACCCTGGGTTACATCTGGGTAGGTTAAGCTCCCTTCGTAGTACAGGCCCCTGGTGATTAGAACATTAGGTGGTCTAGAACATATAAATAATACTCATGCAGGATAGTGTTTCAATTATACGTACAGAAAGCTTACAGAGACAGGTGAAAAATTAGTCTTAGGAGGATAAAAAGGAGTCTTATCAAGACAAACTAGCTCAAGGCACTGGCAGCCAAATTTGTTGTTTTCGTAATGAAACGTCTTCATTTAATAAGAGCTTGACTTATTTCAAGTCAAATGATTTTACAAGAAAGTTCTAGGTGAATCTCTTTATACTGAAAACACCAATTAGATTTTTTTTTTTTATCTTGATACAAGATTAGTAACACTTGGTTAGATTTTATTAGATAAGCAGTTTTTGCAGTGTGTCCAGCGACACACTCTAAGAAGTGATGTGTTAAAATGACACATTGCTGTGTGTGCTCAGGGACAGCACATTTTTGTGTCAATTTCAACACAGCAATTGTGTGGCTGGGTGAAAGGTTAAAGACAAATTTCAGCTATTTCTGCTACAATTTTAACTTTTTAACCCACCCAGACAGCCACACAATTCAGCTATCTCCACATAATTGCGGTGTTGAAATTGACACAAAATGTGTTGTCCCTGAGCACACACAGCAATGTGTCATTTTAACACAGAGTGCATTGCTCTAAAAAAAGGTGTTTATAACACATTCCACAAAGGCAATCCAGTGTGCTTTATGCCATAAATAAACTAATACCATTAGCAAGCCTGATGCTTTTTCTCTACGAAACTCCCCCTCGCTCGGTCTGAAGCTCTTTTCCTTTTCTTTGCATCTTCCGTCAAGGGTTTTCGCTGCTTCTTCGCCGGCTCTGCCATTATACACACGTTTGCAACAATCGCTAGCGTTTCGTTAGCCTCCCTCTGTGCTGTGGATGCAGGATGGAAACTGAAACTGCTTCACTGAACTTGCAAGCGGGATATTCTTCCTACAGGCAGTAGGGGCGGGCGAGAGAGTCTTCATTCGTAATGAGTCATTTAACCATATACCGACTTACGAAGATGAGTAATTAACACGAAAACGTTGCCAGGTTAAAATAAATGTATTAAATACATAACATCTCATAATATATAATTTAAATGCATGAGACACAAACAAAGTGGTGTCAGTTTAAAGAATAATTTAAAAGGTTTAGAAGATTAGAAGTTATACACATCACGCGAGCATCCGTTAATCTTCATGAGCCCGTGCGAGTGTGTGTGTCAGTCACTTAAAGAGTGAAACGGGGATAGATGACTATTTATCCGAAGCTAACACCGAGCTCATCAGGCAACCTCTGCAGCCGTGCGCGTGAGTTCTGTCGCCCTCCTTGGGAGCGGGAGGAGAGCGCGCAGACTGTCGGCTTGGGAAAGGTCACGTGGGCGCCGAAGAGCTCAGTGCTGTCAGTCCGTACTCGTATTCTTGCCAGCCGTAGTTTAGTTGATTGCGTCAGGATAACGAAGCCGCCTCGCACGAGAAGAAAATAAGTCCAGCATGAAACGGACCGGCTGATGCTCGAGCTGGACCTCCTTTAACTACCTTCCGTGCAACACACGGTCCACGGATCTATGTAGACGCTCCTCTCCGCCTGGTGCAGACTCTCCGTGCCGGAGTCCGGGGAAACGGGCAGGACGGCGGGAGGAGCGCGTTGAGACGCGAGCGTGTCGCGCTTTGCGAATTTAACGGATTTCAAACGGAATGGCGGACCGCGAGACGATCCCGCTGCCTCTGGAGGTGCGAGCGAGGCTCGCGGAGCTGGAGCTCGAGCTGTCGGAAGGTAGGCTGCCGTGATTCACCGAGGCCGTTAGACCGTAAACATCACCGTGTCACCATAGAGTCGCGCTTTGCGTGCTTGACCTATATGCAGCTCGTTGTGCCACTGCCACTGACGGTTCAGATTGATGGTTTGTTTAATCGCATGAGGTGTCGCGTGTGACGAGGCGCTTTTCGTGTGTAAACAGGAGCGAGGGGTTTGATTTGTGACCTTGATGTTTGATAAATGAGAAGCCTACGGTGCAGCCTGGTCGGTTTGCCAAACCGTCTAATCACGAGCCCGTGAGAGTAGTCGTCAGATGTGCACGAGAGAGCCTGCGCGTGTGTAAACATTTGTTTTCGTTTCGGTTACTTGCATGGTTGGAAGGAAATAGGACTCGGGATTCGGGACTCCTGCGTGTGTCTGGGGGAATATGTTGTGACAGATCGCCGCGAGCAGCTCACGGGTTCACGCGGCACAGCCTTGTATGGCGAAAAGTGTACCCTCGACGTTCCGGGGCGCGCGCCGCTACGCCACACAGCTGGCGCGAGAAGCAGTTGTCAGCGTGGTGCGTGTGGAGCACCCTGTCCCTCTCTCTCTCTTTCTCTCTCTTTCTGTGTGTGGAAGGCCCACTTAGTGGTAGGCCGGAGGTACTAAAGCTTTCTCCAAAACCAGGATGTGATGTTTGGGTGGCACACAGTATAAGTATATATACTCTTTTGATCCTGTGAGGGAAATTGGTCTCTGCATTTATCCCAGTGAAACACTCAGCACACAGTGAGGTGAAGCACACACTAATCCCGGCGCAGTGAGCTGCCTGCATCAACAGCGGCGCTCGGGGAGTGAGCAGTGAGGGGTTAGGTGCCTTGCTCAAGGGCACTTCAGCCATTCCTACCGGTCGGGGTTCGAACCGGCAACCCTCCGGTTACAAGTCTGAAGCGCTAACCAGTAGGCCACGGCTGCCCCATAATAACCCAAAGTAGGCCACTAGATAGATAGGCACAGGGCCCCCAGGATGTGATGTTTGGGTGTGGTGTGATGTGATGTTTGGGTGTGGTGTGATGTGATGTTTGGGTGCTGTGTGATGTGATGTTTGGGTGCTTGGGTGCTGTGTGATGTGATGTTTGGGTGCTGTGTGATGTGATGTTTGGGTGACCATGTGATCTGCACAGCTAAACTAGTGTGTGAGTATGCACAGCTAAACTAGTGTGTGAGTGTGCACATCTGGTGAGTGTGCACTACTACCCAGGTGTGTAAGTGCAGGGCTTAAAATTCATTTTTCAAAATGGGAATTCCCCCCTTAGGTTATTCATGTAGGGGGGATTGCAATTTCGATACTTCTTCAATACTTTTTTTAAAAAAGTGTTTGATTTTGGGGACCCCACCACCCTGACGTCATCAGTAATATACTGTAGTGGGATCATTCAGAACAGTGGATATCCTAGCTTGACCCTCTCCACACACACACAAACACACACTGAAAATGATGGCTTATGTGATATGTTTCTATTTCATATATTTTTAAATTCATATAGAGTGTATTTAGTTAATAATGTATTTTTTAATGTATAGCATTTTACTAGTAATTGTTGGTAGCTAAACATATTTAGTAATTTGAATGCTTCATATTGACATTTAAACTATAACACTTAGGCATATCTTTAATGTGGTGTGTAGGTCTAATTGAGTGCACATTGGTGATGAGTAGGTGTAATTGAGTGCCTGTCACTTTAAGAAAATACGTGAGAGTAATTAGCCTCCCTTCAGCCTGACGGTTTTAGGCTAGTCGCTAGTGAATAAAAGTTGTGCATAGTGCATAAGGATATGTGGATGCAATTCATTATGTTTTCTATGTCATTAGATAAAATTAATATTCAAAAAACTAACAAGTTGAAGACAATCTTTCTGGGATCAAGTGTTGACGTGACCTGAACGCACCTGCAATCCCGCAGTGAAATTTAAGCCCTGAAGTGTGCGCTAGTGTGTGTACTGTGACTGACGGAGTGTGTGAGCAGAGGGCCGAGGTGATGATGGGCGGGAGACAACACACACACACACACACACACACACACACACACACCTTTCATTGTAAATGGTTGGCTGATTAACTGGTTAAGCATTTGGTTGTCCTCTGGGGAGTTTCCATAGGGCATTTTACAAAATGCATGAAAATAACGGTCTAAAGTACTCATATTTTACTACTTTTGAACACAGCTTCACAAGACCTGGTGCTAGGTCTCAGTTGTGTTTCTAAGTCATATCAAGACCTGGTGCTAGGGCTCAGTTGTGTTTCTAAGTCATATCAAGACCTGGTGCTAGGGCTCAGATGTGTTTCTAAGTCATATCAAGTGACCTAGAGGGCTGGCATATGATCAGTTCAGAGATGCTTGTTATCCGGCAGAAAGAAAAAAACTATTCTAGCCTCTGTAAATCTGTGTCAGTACATCACACAGTTCTTCTGATTGTTTTCCAAGAAACTACAGTGTCTCAGCTTTCCAAAGAGCATTTGATTATAGGCCAAACTAGGTGGGAACAGTGGCCTTTGAAGCAGGCGCTGTGCAATTTCAGGCAAAACCTGGAAATTGGTATTGAGAATTAAAGGAACCGTATGTAAGAAATGTATTTCAATTAATCATAAAATGGCCCTGATATGTCACTAGACATTAAGAAATCATGTTCATTTCAATACTTATATCACTGACAACAGTCGTCTGGCCAGGATATTGTCATTTAAAAAGTTGCAGCCCTCAACTGATGTTGATGTTGTGTTTTGTCATGTAATGTTGTGTTTTGGCCTGATGCGCCACCCTCCACCTATCTACTAATCACGAAGTCAGTAGTGTTTCGGCATCCGGGTTGCCAGCTCTGCCAGTCAGAGCGGAGGGGGAGGGGTTACACCGCTCTACAGTAATTTGAAAGTGATTGTAGTACCCGTTTTGGCCACAATCTTACATACAGTACCTTTAAGCTGTTTTAATCACAGGTATTGATTATGGTGGGGACGCCTATCTATCAGATTTTATCATGAGTCATTTTATACCCACCACTTTTTTTCCTCAAGCTCAATTTAGTTAAAAAAGTTCACAACACATAATTCTTGAGCGCCAGATGCCAGCAATCCCCACAGCTGCTGCTGCGCTGGCTACACACTCTATCCCCACAGGGCACACACATACACACACACACACACACACACAGCCACTCTGCTGCTGTGCTCTATCCCCACAGTGCAGACACACACACACACACACACACAGCCACTTTGCTGCTGTGCTCTATCCCCACAGTGCAGACACACACACACACACACACACACACACACACACACAGCCACTCTGCTGCTGCGCTCTATCCCCACAGTGCAGACACACACACACACACACAGCCACTCTGCTCTGCTGCGCTCTATCCCCACAGGGCAGCACACACACACACACACACACACACACTGCCGCTCTGCTGCTGCTGGCTGCACGCTTGCATACAGTATTGTAGTGAATTGAGAGCAGTCAGCTCATGGGGTGATATAGTGTCATCTGTGCAACACATATTTTTCAAATGTATATTTTTTCAATCTTGGTGAGATTTGTAGTGCAGAACTTGCAGAAGTTGTGTTGTGTGTGTATATGGTCAATTGTACTGGGAATTAAAGCTGCAGTTGGCAAGTCTGAAAGATTTGACTTTTGAATGTTTACAACTCACTCACTACCACCGAGCTACTACCTCTCGTCGAGTTTGTGCTCGTCAGTGCGCACCAGACTGCACCAGACTGTGATTGACAGTCAGATCTCACACAGCGCTGGTCTGATTGGACCAGAAAAAACGGGAGCTGTGGATTTTGGAAAAAAAATAACAGACTCTAGGTGGAGATATTAGTGTGGGTTTTTCTTCTAAAACCGGCTGAT
>NC_055975.1:30778155-30783155 GCF_018492685.1 Alosa sapidissima
CAGCAGAGCTGGGTAATGTTGAGAGGAGACACATCAGCAGAGCTGGGTAATGTTGAGAGGAGACATCAGCAGAGCTGGGTAATGTTGGGAGGATCAGCAGAGCTGGGTAATGTTGAGAGGATCAGCAGAGCTGGGTAATGTTGAGAGGAGACACATCAGCAGAGCTGGGTAATGTTGAGAGGATCAGCAGAGCTGGGTAATGTTGGGAGGATCAGCAGAGCTGGGTAATGTTGAGAGGATCAGCAGAGCTGGGTAATGTTGAGAGGATCAGCAGAGCTGGGTAGTGTTGGGAGGATCAGCAGAGCTGGGTAATGTTGGGAGGATCAGCAGAGCTGGGTAGTGTTGAGAGGATCAGCAGAGCTGGGTAATGTTGAGAGGAGACATCAGCAGAGCTGGGTAATGTTGGGAGGATCAGCAGAGCTGGGTAATGTTGAGAGGAGAGGATCAGCAGAGCTGGGTAATGTTGAGAGGAGACATCAGCAGAGCTGGGTAATGTTGGGAGGATCAGCGGAGCTGGGTAATGTTGAGAGGAGACATCAGCAGAGCTGGGTAATGTTGGGAGGATCAGCAGAGCTGGGTAATCAAAGTCAAAGTCAGCTTTATTGTCAATTTCTTCACATGTTCCAGACATACAAAGAGATCGAAATTACGTTTCTCTCTATCCCACGGTGAAGACAAGACATATTTTACCAATTTAAGTCCACAGACAAACATAACATTCAAGTAAACAAAAAAGTAAGTAAATAAGAGGGCACATATAATAATGAAAAAAATAAGAGCAGCAAAATTTGGTTTAAATTGTGCATAGACAGTCAATAAAATACTAGTGCAAAGTCAGGCCAATAAAAGGCTTGGGTAGTTCTGTTTGACCTAAGTAAGAAAGAAAGTGACATAGTGGTGCAAGTTATGTAAGAGCAGCAGAAGTGTTGTGTTTTCAGGACAACAACAACAAGTTGTAAAGTGTACAAGTGTGCAAGTGTGCAAGTGGAGTAGTGCACGCGGCCATTTTGGGTCCAATGTCCAGGATGTTATGTAGCTGAGGGTGGAGGAGGGAGAGAGTTCAGCATCCTTACAGCTTGGTGTATGAAGCTGTTGGTGAGTCTGGTAGTGCGGGAGCGCAGGCTTCTGTACCTCTTCCCAGAGGGCAGTAGATCGAACAGATTGTGAGCGGGGTGACTTGCATCACTCACAATTTTGGTCGCCTTGCGGGTGAGGTGGGTGGTGTAAATGTCCTTCAGGGAGGGGAGTGAAGCACCACGAAGGTAATGTTGAGAGGATCAGCAGAGCTGGGTAGTGTTGAGAGGAGACACATCAGCAGAGCTGGGTAATGTTGGGAGGATCAGCAGAGCTGGGTAATGTTGGGAGGATCAGCAGAGCTGGGTAATGTTGGGAGGATCAGCAGAGCTGGGTAGTGTTGAGAGGATCAGCAGAGCTGGGTAATGTTGAGAGGAGACACATCAGGCCATCCTTAAAAATATTCTTGTTTGCAGTAACAGCCAAAAAAAATAAAAATGGGTCGGTGTGTATATATTTTTTTTTTCAAGATTCAAAGTAAAAAAAAAGTACAATTTTGGTCATGGTGATTACGTAGGTATGAATGTAAACAAATGTGCATATCGTGACGTAACTGACTGGGTCTTCAACCCGTGGCTTCAGGCGCACCATTGCAAACCTCATTCTGATGCAGGTTATATAGACCAGCCTTTCTCAAACTTCTTTGACCTGAGGCCCAGTCATGGCAGACTTTGGGGTCATAGGGCTCATCTACACGCGCTCTGTTTCTATGGCAGTTCCAAAAATCAATGTCGTTCTATTAAGCGGAGCTTTGATACCAACGTTATCGATTAGTTTCAGTTTCTCTCGCACACGCAGACACCTGCATTGAATGAACGCTCATACCACCACTTTATTGTATGGCTCCATGTTTAATGACATCGATAGCAGAAACGTTTGTTTTCTTTTTTTGTCGGTCCGTGGTTTCTTGATCAACTGCGCAGCAAATTATCAGACGAAGCACCGGGCCTAATTTCACTCCACTACTCCGCGGACCAGCAGTCTCCACGTTGCGGACCCATATTTTGAGAAATACTGAATAGACCACAACCAATTTCAATTCTTCGACGCGGTCACCGTTAGACTAGAGGGGAGAAAGAATGGGAAAAGATCTGGACACAGTTCTTCCAGAGCTTCGTGCCAAGTAATAAGCGTTGAGTCGAGATGTTGGTGTGAATGAAACGAAGCGTAGGCCATAGTGTGATATGCGTAAACCAATGGTGTTACGTTTGTATGTAGGCAATTTATATTCACAATACTTTGGCCTACTAAAATAAATGTTATTTTATTGCATTTGTATTGGTTGTTTAGAGCAACAACAAAAAATCGGTCGGTCTTAACGCAAGTTTACAACCGGCAAGTCGGTCGGACTAAAAGGGGAAAAAAATAAATATTTGGGTCGGTTCTAAATTGACAGGGTCGGTCGGGTTACGGCAAACTAAAATATTTTTAAGGATGGCCTCAGCAGACCTGGGTAGTGTTGAGAGGATCAGCAGAGCTGGGTAATGTTGAGAGGATCAGCAGAGCTGGGTAATGTTGAGAGGAGACATCAGCAGAGCTGGGTAATGTTGGGAGGATCAGCAGAGCTGGGTAATGTTGGGAGGATCAGCAGAGCTGGGTAATGTTGAGAGGACACATCAGCAGAGCTAGGTAGTGTTGAGAGGATCAGCAGAGCTGGGTAATGTTGAGAGGATCAGCAGAGCTGGGTAGTGTTGAGAGGATCAGCAGAGCTGGGTAGTGTTGAGAGGATCAGCAGAGCTGGGTAATGTTGAGAGGATCAGCAGAGCTGGGTAATGTTGAGAGGATCAGCAGAGCTGGGTAGTGTTGAGAGGAGACATCAGCAGAGCTGGGTAATGTTGAGAGGATCAGCAGAGCTGGGTAATGTTGAGAGGATCAGCAGAGCTGGGTAGTGTTGAGAGGAGACATCAGCAGAGCTGGGTAATGTTGAGAGGATCAGCAGAGCTGGGTAATGTTGAGAGGATCAGCAGAGCTGGGTAATGTTGAGAGGAGAGGGGAGAACTTGTATAAACTGGAAGTACATTTCCTTAGCGATCGTCAAAAATACAAACACATAGGAGAGGCCTACTTCCTCAAAATAGAGGACACTTGCCCTGGATTTATTTCCTTAAAAAAAAAAAAATATTGTTATTGTTATTTTTTTCTGTTTCATTTATCTTTTATTTCATGAAATGTAATTTTAAGTGTCATCACATACTTGCGTTTCTTGCTTATCATCATTACTACTACTACTTCTATTGTACTAATGCAGCTCAGTCATGCCAATAAAGCTTTTTTAAATTTGTGAATTTTGAGAGAGAGAGAGAGATGGAGGGAGAGAGGGAGAGATTGGGACGAGGATGCAGGAGAGGTCATGGGAAGATGTCGCTCTTGTGCTAAATATATAGATGACATCATCACCCTGGACGTCTCTCTCTCCCCTGTGTGTGTGTGTGTGTGTGAGCGTGAGAGAGAAAGAGGGAGTGTGTGTGTGAGATGGAGACAGAGTGTGTGTGTGTGTGTGATGGAGACAGAGTGTGTGTGTGTGTGATGGAGAGGAATAGAGGGAGAGAGTGTGTGTGTGAGATGGAGACAGAGTGTGTGTGTGTGTGTGTGTGTGTGTGTGTGTGTGTGTGTGTGTGTGTGATGGAGAGAATAGAGGGAGAGAGTGTGTGTGTGTGTGTGTGTGTGTGATGGAGAGAATAGAGGGAGAGAGTGTGTGTGTGTGTGTGTGTGTGTGATGGAGAGAATAGAGGGAGAGAGTGTGTGTGAATAATGATTTGTTTGTATTGATCCATAACAGCTCATTCTTTAACTGTTCTGTCAATGAAGGTTAAACCAAATATCAATATTACATACACACAAACACCACGCACTGTAATCACACACACACACACACACACACACACACACACAGTGACTCTACATAACTTACTGTAACTTAGTGTGTGTGTGTCAACACAACGGTTACTGGATCCCCCACTCATACAATTCCAGCGCTGCAAATTCAGGGTCACACACAAACACACACACACACACACACACAATCTGACTCTGGTCCTGCTGCAGTGTCCTCTAAGCACTGTTATATAAAATGTAGAACACACACACTCGCTCTCTCTCTCTCTCATACACACACACGAGCGCATTAATGAGTTATGCTATTTCAGTCATGCACTTCTCCCTTGCCATCCTCATTTCCATGGAATTCTATAAATAGACCACACACACTCTGTCTCGCACACACATGCACGACTGACTTACACACACACACTCTCTCTCACACACATGCATGACTGACTTACACACACATTCCTACACACACTCACTTACATCATAGGCATTATCCCCCCCCCCCCCCCAACACACACACACACACACACACACACACACACAAGCATATCAATACATGCAGGGGTGTGTGCCAGTCTTCTCCAGTGGGTAGAAGACTATTGTGGGGCAGCCGTGGCCTACTGGTTAGCGCTTCGGTAGGCAGGGCTGAAGTGCCCTTGAGCAAGGCACCTAACCCCTCACTGCTCCCCGAGCGCCGCTGTTGTAGCAGGCAGCTCACTGCGCCGGGATTAGTGTGTGCTTCACCTCACTGTGTGCTGAGTGTGTTTCACTAATTCACGGATTGGGATAAATGCAGAGACCAAATTTCCCTCACAGGATCAAAAGAGTATATATACTTATATACTTATATTTATATATAGAAGTAGAAGACACCCAACTCTACTCTGATTGACTTTGACCCCCAACTCTACTCTACTCTGATTGGCTCTGACCCCCAACTCTACTCTGATTGGCTTTGACCCCCAACTCTACTTTACTCTGATTGGCTCTGACCCCCAACTCTACTCTGATTGGCTCTGACCCCCAACTCTACTTTACTCTACTCTGATTGGCTCTGACCCCCAACTCTACTTTACTCTGATTGGCTCACACCCCCA
>NC_055975.1:30798155-30800655 GCF_018492685.1 Alosa sapidissima
CACACACACACACACACACACACACTCCCATGCACACTGACTAGCAGGTCTGTCTGTTTCATGTAATATGTCAGGTTGTTAGTAATTGGTTGTTAGTATTAATTAAATGTGTGTGTGTGTGTGTGTGTGTGTGTGTGTGTGTGTGTGTGTGTGTGTGTGTATGTGCATGCTTGTATGCGTGTGTGTGTGTGTGTGTGTGTGTGTGTTTGTATGCATGTGTGTGTGTTTGTATGCGTGTGTGTGTGTGTTTGTATGCGTGTGTGTGTGTGTGTGTGTGTAAGAGCCAAATGCTGCTTTGTATCCAGGTTCACATTCCTTTGTCTTACACTGGGTGGCGCATGTCTGAGGTATAAAGGTAGCAAATACAATGTTGTTGGCAGGTGTTTGACCTGGAAGGGCAAAGGGTTTTTGACCGCTTGCGCGCGGCACTTGTATTGCTACACTGATGGAAACTGCTATGGGCAATGTGCTGTTTTTGGAATAAATGGACAACTTCTGGATTTCAACGTCAACATTTGTCTACATGCGTTTGTTTAGCTCAGGGCAATCAAGTGAGCGTAGTACTCGTAGCATCTAGCGCTCAGGGCGATCAAGTGAGCGTAGTACTCGTAGCATCTAGCGCTCAGGGCGATCAAGTGAGCGTAGTACTCGTAGCATCTAGCGCTCAGGGCAATCAAGTGAGCGTAGTACTCGTAGCATCTAGCGCTCAGGGCGATCAAGTGAGCGTAGTACTCGTAGCATCTAGCGCTCAGGGCGATCAAGTGAGCGTAGTACTCGTAGCATCTAGCGCTCAGGGCGATCAAGTGAGCGTAGTACTCGTAGCATCTAGCACAGCCAGGCCTTCCCCGGGCTCAGGCACCTCAGTTGTGCGGTATTAGGCCGAACTCCTTTAACAGTGTGTTTTTTGTGTGTTTGTGTGTGTGTGTGTGTGTGTGTGTGTGTGTGTGTGTGTGTGCATGTGTGTGTGCGTGTGCGCGTGCGCGTGTGCGTGTGCGTGTGCGCGCGTGCGTGCGTGCGTGCGTGTGTGTGTGTGTGTGTGTGTCTGCAGTGCCGCAGCCTGACCCCAGCATCCCACGGCCGGAGGGGGAGGAGTCGGGTGTGGTGGGCGGGGAGAGACTGGGCGTGGTCAGCAATTGGCCACCTTCCCTGGAGGCGGGGCTTCAGCGCTGGGGGAGCACCGCCCCTAAAGCCCCCTGTCTGAGCTGCCCTGACGCCACCGGAAAAACCACACACACACTCACCTACGGTAACACACACACACACACACACACACACTCATACACTCACCTACAGTAACACACACACTCACACACTCACCTACGGTAACACACACACACACTCACCTACGGTAACACACACACACACACACACACACTCTCACCTACGGTAACACACACACACACACACACACTCACCTACGGTAACACACACACACACACACACACACTCTCACCTACGGTAACACACACACACACACACACACACTCACCTACGGTAACACACACACACACACACACACACACTCACCTACGGGTCATTCCACGTCAATTCAACCAGGACCCACGCACTTAGGTCTCTGAAAAAATTACCAGGTGTACCTATGTTACCCAGGAGACACACTGTAAAATTACTCTTATGTAAGATCAATGCTTTCCAAGATACAGCCAGTTTTACAGGGGGAGGGGGGTGTCGATTTTGTTCGGCCTCCTTTTTTTGTCAAAGTTCACAAGCCCACAGCGCAAGAACTAAACCATGTAGGAGGCTCAAATATAGCTGTCCCTCAAAGTTGATACAAATTGTATTGGAGTTTTTGGCTGGGCTCTGTTTAAGCCTTCAGAAGACATATTTGTACTCAACATAGGCTCTTCATTTATTTTCCTTACTGAGATAAGTAGAAACACTCTCACAAAAAGCAATGAACAGAAAACAAATCCCTTCAGGGTCTGAACAGCAGACTTTACAAGTCTAAAAAATCATTTTGGTTCTCATTTTCAGAGCACCCAAACACCTTGTGGGAATATACAAAGATTTTTTTAAATATTTTTTTCTTTATTCTCCATGATCTTTTCTTTTTTAAACACCAATTTGACTTGTCTTATGCAAATCTTTCTTTTTCACGTTCCACCCTGAACATGGGCAAAATGCACCATTGACATCAATATGTTTTGTATAGAGCTATCACAGGTTACTCTATACAACCACAGGTGGCAGTGTGGTGACTCTATATAAAACATATTGATGTCAATGGGGCATTTTGCCCATGTTCAGGGAAAGCGATTCTCGTTGAGTTTAATGTGTCATGCAATGTTGGGGCATGGCACCTCGACGATCGCATTCCCCTATTTATCGCATAACCCTGGCGGAACACAAAAAATAGTTTTGTTTACCCATGCTTCGCTGGTTTAACGTGATGAGAACGGTGCAAACAGAGACGGTTAATAAAACTATAGAATCTTTGGTGCAAACTTAACTGATGGGATGAGATCTACAATTCTGACTA
>NC_055975.1:30808155-30815655 GCF_018492685.1 Alosa sapidissima
ATGTTTAGTTTCTTTTTCTTTTGGTCCGCGGTTCAATGATGAATGAATCAGCCTACCGTTTGATTGTGCCGGAAATTATCCGCAGACCAGCAATCTCCTCGTCGAGGAGGCCCTAACCCTGCAGATCATAGACAGAGAACGCATAGGCCTACTGTATGCTTTGGGTAAAGAATACTTTGCATGTCCAGTGTACACGGAGAATGACAGTGTCTTGGAGCGGCCGCACCCTCCGCAACTCCACTTCCAATGTCACTGATTCAGTCAGATACGCCCGACACTTCTGCTTTTTATCTGGTGGTGGTGGAGTTGACCGGACATCTGGCTTCAGACGTTACCAATTTATCATCATCCATTGCGTCTGGCCTCTGAAAAAACGTTTAAGGCTAGTCTGCCTGGGCCTGGCCATGTTTGAACCGCCTCACTCATTTGTTTGTTGTTTAACATGGATGTTTTAAGCGTGCGCTTCCTATTTGAAATGCAGCATAGGCTATGCGTGTTGTTTAATAGCTTACTTTTCAAACGGTAGAGCCTGTTCATTTAAAAACATAGACAGAAGACGTATTGCTTTAATATAGGCTTACATTTTAAGGCTTATTCTCAAATTCAGATTGCGTCAGGGGACGGGATTATTAGCCCATTTCAATCGGACAATTTGACCGGAGAGATTTCATTTTGTCGGACATTTCATTTTTTTTCCAGCCAGTGTCCGGTAATTACCGGACAACGGAAACCCTGGTGTGTGTGTGTGTGTGTGTGTATGATATCAATGTGTGTGTGTGTTTCTCCTCAGCACGGGTGGTGTGTGTGAAGTCCAGAGATCTGCACTAGACGCTGGTGTGTGTGTGTGTGTGTGTGTGTGTGTGTATGATATCAATGTGTGTGTGTGTGTGTGTGTGTGTGTGTTTCTCCTCATCACGGGTGGTGTGTGTGAAGTCCAGAGACCTGCACTGGGCGCTGGTGTGTGTGTGTGTATGATATCAATGTGTGTGTGTGTGTGTCTGTGTGTTTGTGTGTGTGTGTGTGTCTATGATATCAATGTGTGTGTGTGTGTGTGTTTCTCCTCAGCACAGGTGGTGTGTGTGAAGTCCAGAGATCTGCACTAGATGCTGGTGTGTGTGTGTGTGTGTGTGTGTGTGTGTGTGTGTGTGTGTATGATATCAATGTGTGTGTGTGTGTGTGTTTCTCCTCAGCACGGGTGGTGTGTGTGAAGTCCAGAGATCTGCACTAGACGCTGGTGTGTGTGTGTGTGTGTGTGTGTGTGTGTGTGTATGATATCAATGTGTGTGTGTGTGTGTGTTTCTCCTTAGCACGGGTGGTGTGTGTGCAGTCCAGAGATCTACACTGGGCGCTGGTGTGTGTGTGTGTGTGTGTGTGTGTGTATGATATAGATAGATAGATAGATAGATAGATAGATAGATAGATAGATAGATACTTTATTGATCCTCAAGGGGAAATTCAAGGGTCTCAGTAGCATACAGACATCACACACAACATGCACTTACAGCAGAAATGGTAAACATAAGTATAAGTATAAACATATAACTAAACTCCACTGTACAATAAAGACAGTAGAAGATAAGACATACAATAAGAAGATAAGAAAACTAACAAAACTAAATACTAAATACACTATATAAATTAAATTAAGAAAGTCCAATGTGCTTGAGGGTGATCAAGCATAAGACGCTTGTAGTGACAGGGCCGGGACTGGTGAGGTGCTAAAGGGAGTGAGTGTCATGGTGAAGGTGCAAACAGTAGTCCAACCATAGTCCTTAGTTGTGTGTGCCTGGCAAGGTGCTCAAGAGAGTGAGTGTCATGGTGAAGGTGCAAAAAGTAGTCCAACATTAGTCCAACAGTGCAACAGTGCAAGAGTAAGGTCTAGAGACCAGCATAAATAATATCGACAAATAGGAGAGTAAAGTGTAATGTAGACAAGGTAAAATAAAAAACTATTTCAGTGCAAGAACAGGTTGAGGTAATAGGGTTATAGCCATTCATTCATTCAGTATTGTAGCAGAAGCCTGACCGCAGCCATTGATCATGTGTGCTAATATAGCATGAAAAACAGTATAGCAGTAAAACAGCAGTGAAAACATTAGGCTGTGGACTTTAGTAAAACAGTAGTAAACAGTAGTGGGCAGTCAGTACTCAAAAAACATGGACATGGAGAGGGTGGAGAGGCAGACAGACTAAGCAGAGAAGTCTATCTCTCCTCTTCCCTTTAGTGAGGCATTGAACAGTTCAATGGCCCTAGGAACAAATGACTTCCTCAGCCTTTCAGTTGTGCATGGCAGTGAGCGAAGTCTCCAGCTGATCAAGCTCTTTTGGTTTTTGATAGTGCTGTAGAGCAGATGACATTCATTGTCCAAGATGTTGATCAGTTTGTTCAGGGTCCTTTTGTCATATATTGAAGTGATGCACTCCAGTTCAGCTCCCACTACAGAGCCAGCCTTCCTTACCAGCCTGTCAAGCCTGTCAAAGCCTGTTGTGATATCAATGTGTGTGTGTGTGTGTTTCTCCTCAGCACGGGTGGCGTGTGTGAAGTCCAGAGATCTACACTGGGCGCTGGTTGCTCTGCGAGACCAGAGAGACATTGACCTGGCATCACTGCGCATCCTACTGGTGGCGGACGGTGCCAACCCCTGTAAGTGTGTGTGTGTGTTTTAGTGAGTGTGTGTTTGTGTGTGTGTGTGTGTGTGTGTGTGTGTTTTAGTGAGCGTGTGTTTGTGTGTGTGTTTTAGTGAGTGTGTGTGTTTGTGTGTGTGCTTGAGTGAGAGTGTGTGTGTGTTTGTGTGTGTGTGTTTGTGTGTGTGCTTGAGTGAGTGTGTGTGTAGCTGCCCCATCTATGAGTTAGCTATGAGTTAGCTGCTCTCTCTCTCTCTCTATCTCTCTCTATCACTCTCTCCCTCTCTCCCTCTCTCTCTCTCTCTCTCTCTCTCTCTCTCTCTCTCTCTCTTCCTCTCTCTCTCTCTCAGGGTCGGTGTCGTCCTGTGATGCATTCCTGAACGTCTTTCAGACCAAAGGCTTGAGGCCTGAGGTCATCTGCCCTTGTGCCAGCTCAGCAGAAGCTCTCACCATCTCTATTAGGAGGTACACACACACACACACACACTAACTCACACTAACTCACACACACACACACACACACACACTAACACACACAAACACACACACACACACACACACGCATGCGTGCACACACACACACGCATGCGCGCACACACACACACGCATGCGCGCACACACACACACACACTCACACGCACACATACCCACACACACTCACACACACACACACACACACACTCACACGCACACACACTCACATGCACATGCACACACACACACACACACACACACACACACACACACACACACACACACACACACACACACACTCACACAAACACACACACTCACACACACACACACTCACACACACACACACACACACACACACACACACACGCATGTGCGCACACACACACACACTCACACACACACACACACTCACACGCGCACTCACACGCAAACACACTCTCACACACACACACTCTCACACACGCGCGCGCACACACACACCCGCGCTCACACACACACACACGTAACACTGTGATTTGTGTAATTGTGATCAGGCCTTGTGAGGACAGCCTTGGGGGTCATCTCAGCAGAGGGGTCATCTCCATGGCAGCTCTGAGTCACGGGGTCATCAGGAACGACTCAGAACAGAAACTCTCCACCCTCACACTGCAGGACGTGGGATCGCCCTTACCTGGAGGTGTGTGTGTGTGTGTGTGTGGTACGTGTGTGTGTTAGTGTTGCACGGTGCACGATACTACAAAGGTATCGCAATACCCTGAAATTAAAAATGTCACGATACCTAATTTTATTAGTATGATTTTATTAGTATAGTTTGAGAATGGCCGTGTTCTTTTGAAGTAACATGCGTGTGTGCAAGGCTTCTAGAGCCTCCCCTAGCCTGTGGCTGTGCCTCTTTTCTCACACACACACACACACACACACTTCTAGAGCGTCCCCTAGCCTGTGGCTGTGCCTCTTTTCTCACACACACACGTATGCGCAGCTGCCATGCCATGAACAGCGAGACGTGGCTACTAGTTTAAGTGCTGTTGTAACACATACTGTATACTGTAATAATAGTCTAATATCAAGTTGATTTGCTCCCTTGCATCTCTCAAGTTTGTGTTGCTAACCTACCTGTGGGATTCAGGTAATTTAGGCCTACTATTGAGTTTAACATCATTTAGAGATAGGCTACGCAACCCTGGCAACCTTTTACATCTGGAGAGAGCTCCTTGCTAACTATCCCGCTAGCTCAGGTCACGTCTGCCAGTATGCTCACTAAAATCATTAATGAACAATTGCAAGACACTTATTACTATGATCCGAGAAAGCTTTTCTTCGACTTGTAAGTTTTTTGGAACATTTATTTTCTCTAATGACATAGAAAACATAATGAATTGTATCCACATATCCTTACGCACTAGCATGTGCAACTATTATTCACTAGCCTAAAACCGTGAGACTGAAGGCTACTCTCATGTATTTCTTAAAGTGACAGGCACTCAATCACACCTATACACAACCAATGTGCACTTGATTAGCCCTACACACCACACTAAAGATATGCCTAAGTGTAATATTTAGGCATATCTCAATATGCCTAAGTAAATCAATATGAAGTATTCTGACTTCGCAGAGAGTCTGGCCTAGATCCATAGGCAAACGTTTATTTCCGGGTGGGAGGGCACAGTTTGAGGTTTAAAATCACTGGAGTTCCTTTGAACCGCTTTGAACCAATCATAACAACCGGCTTTTCGTCATACAGAGAAGTTTCTCTGCAGCACGCCCATAACAAGCACGGGTGCATCTTATCAGCAAACAATCACACGTTTCATCTACATAACTCTCGCCAAAATGCATCATATGGTGTTTTGTGAATGTACCCAAGTCAAACTTTCATATAAATGCATAAGTACGTCCAAAGCACCAGCTTGTATGCGTTGTCGTTTTCGGGTGAAATTACCTTTTGAATGGGAATCCTATGCCACTACTTTTTTGATACAATCGCGTCAAAATCGCTGTTTTTCAAACACTAAGAAGGCTTGACACAACATGAAACTTTGTTCGAAGTATCATCAGTGTCTCTACACATGAACTCGAGCATTGAGAACTTTGTTCGTGTACACATGTTATGTCGAACCTTCTTAGTGTTTGAAAAATAGCGATTTTGACGCGACCATGTAGCCTACTGAACTAAAGTTTGACTCGGGTACGTTCGTATTTCAAGTGACAAAATTAAGGTATGACTAAAGTTTAGCTGACAATATAACATCCTACTCGACTGTGACTTTGTTCGTGACACTCCTGTTAATAGGCTAAACTAGAAAGAGCTTAATAACTCACCAACCTTATTTGCGCCTTTTATTCACATTTGCTCAAAGATTTCATAAGTATTTAAGCCCTTTAAGTAGCCTATATAGGCTATAAGCCCTTTAAGTAGCCTAGGCTATAAGTCCTTTAAGTAGCCTATATAGACTATAAGCCCTTTAAGTAGCCTATATAGGCTATAAGTCCTTTAAGTAGCCTATATAGGCTATAAGCCCTTTAAGTAGCCTATATAGGCTATAAGCCCTTTAAGTAGCCTATATAGACTATAAGCCCTTTAAGTAGCCTAGGCTATAAGTCCTTTAAGTAGCCTATATAGACTATAAGCCCTTTAAGTAGCCTATATAGGCTATAAGCCCTTTAAGTAGCCTATATAGACTATAAGCCCTTTAAGTAGCCTATATAGACTATAAGCCCTTTAAGTAGCCTAGGCTATAAGTCCTTTAAGTAGCCTATATAGACTATAAGCCCTTTAAGTAGCCTAGGCTATAAGTCCTTTAAGTAGCCTATATAGACTATAAGCCCTTTAAGTAGCCTATATAGACTATAAGCCCTTTAAGTAGCCTAGGCTATAAGTCCTTTAAGTAGCCTATATAGACTATAAGCCCTTTAAGTAGCCTAGGCTATAAGTCCTTTAAGTAGCCTATATAGACTATAAGCCCTTTAAGTAGCCTATATAGGCTATAAGCCCTTTAAGTAGCCTAGGCTATAAGTCCTTTAAGTAGCCTATATAGACTATAAGCCCTTTAAGTAGCCTATATAGGCTATAAGTCCTTTAAGTAGCCTATATAGGCTATAAGCCCTTTAAGTAGCCTATATAGGCTATAAGCCCTTTAAGTAGCCTATATAGACTATAAGCCCTTTAAGTAGCCTAGGCTATAAGTCCTTTAAGTAGCCTATATAGACTATAAGCCCTTTAAGTAGCCTATATAGGCTATAAGCCCTTTAAGTAGCCTATATAGACTATAAGCCCTTTAAGTAGCCTATATAGACTATAAGCCCTTTAAGTAGCCTAGGCTATAAGTCCTTTAAGTAGCCTATATAGACTATAAGCCCTTTAAGTAGCCTAGGCTATAAGTCCTTTAAGTAGCCTATATAGACTATAAGCCCTTTAAGTAGCCTATATAGGCTATAAGCCCTTTAAGTAGCCTATATAGGCTATAAGCCCTTTAAGTAGCCTATATAGGCTATAAGCCCTTTAAGTAGCCTATATAGACTATAAGCCCTTTAAGTAGCCTAGGCTATAAGTCCTTTAAGTAGCCTATATAGACTATAAGCCCTTTAAGTAGCCTAGGCTATAAGTCCTTTAAGTAGCCTATATAGACTATAAGCCCTTTAAGTAGCCTATATAGGCTATAAGCCCTTTAAGTAGCCTATATAGGCTATAAGCCCTTTAAGTAGCCTATATAGGCTATAAGCCCTTTAAGTAGCCTAGGCTATAAGTCCTTTAAGTAGCCTAGGCTATAAGCCCTTTAAGTAGCCTATATAGGCTATAAGCCCTTTAAGTAGCCTATATAGACTATAAGCCCTTTAAGTAGCCTAGGCTATAAGTCCTTTAAGTAGCCTATATAGACTATAAGCCCTTTAAGTAGCCTATATAGGCTATAAGCCCTTTAAGTAGCCTATATAGACTATAAGCCCTTTAAGTAGCCTATATAGACTATAAGCCCTTTAAGTAGCCTAGGCTATAAGTCCTTTAAGTAGCCTATATAGACTATAAGCCCTTTAAGTAGCCTAGGCTATAAGCCCTTTAAGTAGCCTATATAGACTATAAGCCCTTTAAGTAGCCTATATAGGCTATAAGCCCTTTAAGTAGCCTATATAGGCTATAAGCCCTTTAAGTAGCCTATATAGACTATAAGCCCTTTAAGTAGCCTAGGCTATAAGTCCTTTAAGTAGCCTATATAGACTATAAGCCCTTTAAGTAGCCTAGGCTATAAGTCCTTTAAGTAGCCTATATAGACTATAAGCCCTTTAAGTAGCCTATATAGGCTATAAGCCCTTTAAGTAGCCTATATAGGCTATAAGCCCTTTAAGTAGCCTATATAGGCTATAAGCCCTTTAAGTAGCCTATATAGGCTATAAGCCCTT
>NC_055975.1:30828155-30833155 GCF_018492685.1 Alosa sapidissima
GATTTACAAGAAGATGTGCACATCTGAATTGCTGTGTTCATGGGAAATGTATACAATTTGTGTGTGTGTGCGTGTGTGTGTCTGTGTCTGTGTGTGTGTGTGTGTGTGTGTGTGTGTG
This sequence comes from Alosa sapidissima, assembly GCF_018492685.1. Classification (NCBI taxonomy): domain Eukaryota; kingdom Metazoa; phylum Chordata; class Actinopteri; order Clupeiformes; family Clupeidae; genus Alosa; species Alosa sapidissima. Next base: position 30,828,274 of record NC_055975.1, read on the forward strand.
TGTGTGCACCTGCGTGTGTGTGTGTGTGTGTTAGATGACCTCCCGAAGAAGCGTTGTCCTCTACTATGTAAGACGTCTGACCCAGATACACTCGCCTATCTGGACTTCAGTGTGTCCACTACAGGCATGCTGGCAGGAGTCAAGGTACACACACACACAAACACACTCAAACACACACACACACACACACACTCAAACACACACGCATACACACACAAACACACACACACACACACACACACACACACACACATACATACATACACTCTCACACACACACACACACACACACACACACACACACACACACATACACACACACACACACAAACTCAAACACACACACACACACACACACACACACACACATTCACTCACATACTCTCACACATATACACACATATTCAGATAAATGATGCCTGATAAGTATTTAATACATGCATGTAAGATGTGTGTGTGCGTGTGTGTGTGTGTGTGTGTGTGCGTGTGTGTGTGTTTCAGATGTCCCACTGGGCCGTGAGTGTGTTGTGTCGCTCGGTAAAGCTGCAGTGTGAGCTCTACCCGTCCCGTGAGGTGGCAGTGTGTTTGGACCCCTACTGCGGTCTGGGCTTCGTGCTGTGGTGTCTCTGCAGGTACGTGTGTGTGTGTGTGTGTGTGTGTGTTGGTGTGTGTGTGTGTGAGTGTGTGTTCATGTGTGTTCATGTGTGTTCATGTGTGTGTGTGTGTGTGTGTTGGTGTGTACATTACACACTCTGCGGTTAAATGCATTGGTAGTATTTTGTAAGAAGGCGTGCAAATCATATGAACGGAGGTCCGGGTGTTTTTTACTCGGAAACATTTCGATATTATGGCTGTTAAATAAAATACACCAGAAATACGTCAACAGAGCAAGCAGGACCCGTCTTCTGTCTGACTCAGGTGACGTGAACATGGCTACCTGCCTAAGATTATTTCATGTCATGAAAAACTATAGCTTTTAGTTAACGGAGATGCAGATCATTTACACCTGTGAAGTTACTCATGTATATTTTGTAAAATTCTGGTATTTAGCACGTTGAGTCCCTTTTCTGGTTTGTTAAAAAAAAATAGTTCCACAATAGCAAATAAGACGGCTGGAAATCATACATTGTGCCGATATATTTGATTTTAATAATCAACTAACACCACTAACCACTCGGTGAGTTGCACAGTTTTCAAAACGAACGTTAAGGGTTGTTTTAAGGACATGTTTGTGCATGCCTGTAGGCAGCCACTCTGAAGCAGTAAAGGCGATTCAAAACGAGTCAGAAAAGTCGAGACAGGACCAATCGTCAAAATGTCTAGTTCATCCAAAACAAACCAGAAAAGGGACTCAAAGTGCTAAATACCGGAATTATCCTTTAAGTATTTCTGTAAACACTTGAGAATACATATTAAGAAGTCAAATGTATGTTTGTGTGTGTGTGTGTGTACATGTGTGTGTGTGTGTGTGTGTGTGTGTGTGTGTGTATATATGTGTGTATATGTGTGTGTGTATGTGCGTGTACGTATGTGCGTGTATGTGTGTGCGTGTATGTGTGTGTGTGTGTGTGTGTGTGTGTGTGTGTGTATGTGTGTGTGTAGTGTGTACGCAGGTCATCAGACGATCCTGATTGCGCCCAGTGATCTGGAGCAGAATGCGTCTCTGTGGCTGAGTGCCGTGAGCCACCTGCGCGTGAGAGACACATTCTGCTCCTATAGCGTCATGGAGCTGTGCACACGCAGCCTGGGGGGACAGACACACACACTCAAGGTACACACACACACACACACACACACACACACACACGCAGCTTTTAACCTGCAGCTGTCATGTGGTGCAGCGGTCATGGCTGCTAGTTTAAGTATAAATAACAGCAGGCTAATGCCGCGCTTATTTGCTGAGTTGCACCTCTCAAGTGTGTGTTGCTACTCTACCTAGTCTATGCCATTTAGCTCAGTTAGGCCTACTGTTGGGTTTAATGCCATTTAGCTCAGTTAGGCCTACTGTTGGGTTTAATGCCATTTAGTTCAGTTAGGCCTACTGTTGGGTTTAATGTCATTTAGCTCATTTAGGCCTACTGTTGGGTTTAATGCCATTTAGCTCATTTAGGCCTACTGTTGGGTTTAATGCCATTTAGCTCAGTTAGGCCTACTGTTGGGTTTAATGCCATTTAGCTCATTTAGGCCTACTGTTGGGTTTAAGGACAGCCGTGGGTATATAAGCAAATAAGCAAAGAAATATTTACTTTAGTAAAAGTAAAAGTACCACAATGACAACCCTACTTAAGTAAAAGTAAAAATTACCTGCTTTTAAATGTACTTTAAGTATTAAAAGTAAAAGTATTTGCATAATGATTTATTCTCTTAATATCTATTAATAAAAAAAAAATAATTATGGGCTGTGACATTTTAATTAAGCTAGTTTTAGGTTATACTAGGCTAGATAGTTTTAAGCTAATGTAATTGTGCTTACCATCTGTGGCCCAGTTTACATTCTGACTTACAATTCTGGAGAATGTAATTCTGGTTATCTACTAGGGTGATCTGCTGAGTTAATTTAATATCATTCAGCAAAACTCGAGAGCCTGAAGTTTAACAGGGTAGACAAGGAAAACGGCCGATTGATCCTAATGCCAATTCTGCTGGTCCCGATTGAACAGAAAAGTTGTTGAGAAAGGTGTCTTTATGATAAGGTTCGGTTTCACTTGTACATTATTCCCCCCCAATTTTAGGCTATGCCTCTTTATTTGATTATACACAATTACGAAATATTTCCTAATCTGTTTTTTTCGGCCAGCGGTTTTATAATAGTCTACCATTCATTTGTGCCGCAAATGATCAGACATGTGACAGAAGCATGGGCATAGCCTGTAACTTCACTGCTCCTCGGACTCGCAATCTCATCGGAGAGGAGGCCCTATCGCTGCAGATAATAGACAGAGAAAGGCATAGAACACAGTTGCATGTACAGTGTCGCCATGGGTCTGGTGAATATAGCCTACCGAATGCAGATGGCTACAAGCTCACGCTTTGCCTGGTCTAGACTAGAAGCTTATGTTTCAAACATTTAGAAGCAGGGCAAGTAGCACTCTAGAATCTCAACCCAGCCCCCTGGTAAAACAAACGTGTTTGTCAGAGACAAAAAAACTGATCATAAAATGTAGCCTAACATAAAAAGGAGCGATGGTGTTGTAGAAATGTAGCCGAGTAAAAGTACAGATACTTGCTGCAAAATGTAACGAAGTATAAGTCAAAAGTATGCACTATAGATTCTACTTAAGTAAAGTACAAATACGTGAAAAATGTACTTAAGTACAGTAACGAAGTACATTCCACCACTGCTGTAATCTCACGCGTCATCTGGAGAGAGTTCCTTCTAGGTAGCTATCCCGTAATCTCACACGTACTCTGGAGAGAGTTCCTTCTAGGTAGCTATCCCCTAATCTCACGCGTACTCTGGAGAGAGTTCCTTCTAGGTAGCTATCCCCTAATCTCACGCGTACTCTGGAGAGAGTTCCTTCTAGGTAGCTATCCCCTAATCTCACGCGTACTCTGGAGAGAGTTCCTTCTAGGTAGCTATCCCGTAATCTCACACGTACTCTGGAGAGAGTTCCTTCTAGGTAGCTATCCCGTAATCTCACACGTACTCTGGAGAGAGGTCCTTCTAGATAGCTATCCCCTAATCTCACACGTACTCTGGAGAGAGTTCCTTCTAGATAGCTATCCTATAATCTCACACGTCATGTGTATCACTTGTGTAGAGCTCACCAGAATCATAGTGAGGAACAATGCAAGATACTTATCTCTTCTATGATCCCAGAAAGATTGTCTTTGACTTGTTAGTTTTTTGAACATTTATTGGTAACACTTTACTTGACAGTATCGACATAAGAGTTACATGACACAGTCATGAACATATGACACTGTCATGACACATGAACCCTAACCTCTAACCCTAAACCTAACCCTAACTTGTTATGACAAAAACCGAATGTCACTTATTAACAGAAGCATTAAACATTTATGACTTGTTTATGACACATTCATGACAGTGTCATGTCACTCTTATGTCGATACTGTCAAGTAAAGTGTAACCCACTTATTTGATGTAATAACATAGAAAACATAATGAATTGCATCCATATATCCTTGGACTGATGCATGACTATTTTCCTCTAGCCTAAAATGTGTGTGTGTGTGTGTGTGTGTGTGTGTGTGTGTGTGTGTGTGTGTGTGTGTGTGTGTGTGTGTGTATATGTGTGTGTCCTGTGTGTGTGTGTGTGTGTGTGTGTGTGTCCTGTGTGTGTGTCCTCAGGGTCGTGGGGTGGACCTGTCGCGCGTGCGCACGTGTGTGGTGGTGGCGGAGGAGCGCCCACGACTGTCCCTCTCGCTCTCCTTCTCCAAACTCTTCAGAGACCTCGGACTCCACCCTCGAGCCGTCAGCACCGCCTTCAGCTGCAGGGTCAACATGGCCGTCTGCCTACAGGTGTGTGTTTGTGTGTGTGTGTGTGTGTGTGAGTGTTTGTGTGTGTGTGTGTGTGTGTGTGTGTGTGTGTGTGTGTGTGTGTGTGTGAGTGAGTGAGTGAGTGTGTGTGTGTGTGTGTGTGTGTGTGTGTGTGTGTGTGTGTGTGTATGTATGTATGTGTGTGTGTGTGTGTGTGTGTGTTGGCGGGTTCTGGGTACATCTGTGTAAACATGACGGCATGACGTTGTGTGTGTTCAGCTCACTGACATGCTGTTGCTTGTTTACATGCTGAAACATCAACACGTTTATTTGTTTACATGTTGACACATCTACACGTTTATTTTTCTTGGCATGTGAGACATCACCCTGCAGGTTGCTCAACTAAACTCCTCTCATCGCATAACCCCTCCCCCATAT
>NC_055975.1:30838155-30840655 GCF_018492685.1 Alosa sapidissima
TACTCTATGGAAGCTGTGCACTATTGGGCCGTTTTATACTCTATGGAAGCTGTGCACTATTGGGCCATACTCTATGGAAGCTGTGCACTATTGGGCCGTTTCATACTCTATGGAAGCTGTGCACTGTTGGGCCATACTCCATGGAAGCTGTGCACTATTGGCCCATACTCCATGGAAGCTGTGCACTATTGGGCCGTTTCATACTCTATGGAAGCTGTGCACTATTGGGCCGTTTCATACTCTATGGAAGCTGTGCACTATTGGGCCGTTTCATACTCTATGGAAGCTGTGCACTATTGGCGCTTGTTTCATACTCTATGGAAGCTGTGCACTATTGGCGCTTGTTTCATACTCTATGGAAGCTGTGCACTATTGGGCCGTTTCATACTCTATGGAAGCTGTGCACTATTGGGCCGTTTCATACTCTATGGAAGCTGTGCACTATTGGGCCGTTTCATACTCTATGGAAGCTGTGCACTATTGGCGCTTGTTTCATACTCTATGGAAGCTGTGCACTATTGGGCCGTTTCATACTCTATGGAAGCTGTGCACTATTGGCACTAACGGCCATTTGCCTCTTCATGCACCCGTCTCGCCTTTTTCACCACTGATCTCAGCCTGTCGTCATGCCGGTCGTCATGCTGGTCGTTAAGTGCTGCCCGGCCCAGCTTTGTTGCCTTTGTGGGTTTTTTTTTTAACTGTTTGACATCTCTCATTTTGGGCATCTTTTGTCATTCTTTTGTTACCCTTAATGAGTCTCATTGCGAGACATTTGAAAGTATACATTAAATACCCTCAACTCAATATACGTTAAATACACACGACTCAATATACATTAAATGCCCTCAACTCAATATACATTAAATACACTAGACTCAATATACGTTAAATACACTAGACTCAATATACGTTAAATACACTAGACTCAATATACATTAAATACCCTCAAGTCAAGTCAAGTCAAGTTTATTTATATAGCACATTTCATACACAGAGGTCATTCAATGTGCTTTACATAAACAAAACAAAACAATAATAACAAATAAAAGCATAGAAGGGCAATATAGTCAAAGAATAGTTAAAAGGTAAAGATCATAATAAAAAGAAAACATAAAACACAAGGTAAAATCATTTAAAAATAAAGAATAATTAGTAAGCAAAAACAAAGGCAAAAGTAGTTAAAAAAAGTAATAAACGACAAGGTAGAATAATTATCAAGGCAGATTCAGAATTTGTAACTCTGCACAGTTAGCAGAAAGCATCTGAGAACAGTTTGGTCTTAAGTCTAGATTTAAAACTGGCTACAGCCCTAGCTGTGGCGCAACTGGCTGGGGCACCTGCACCGTACGCCGGCGACCTGTGTTCGATTCCCGCCCCGTGGTCCTTTCCGGATCCCACCCCGACTCTCTCTCCCATTCACTTCCTGTCACTCTCCACTGTCCTATAATTAAAGGCATAAAAAGCCCCAAAAAATATACAAAAAAAAAAAAACTGGCTACAGTTGGGGCCTTTTTGATGTCATCCGAAAGTTGGTTCCACAGCTGAGCCGCATAGCAGCTAAAAGCTGCTTCACCATGTTTAGTTCTAACTGTGGGTTTTACTAGCAGGTTTTTCACCTGGGACCTGAGAGGACGAGAAGGTGTGTACTGCTGAAGCATGTCTGACAAGTATTTAGGTCCTGCTCCATTTACTGATTTATAAACAAGCAATAGTGCTTTAAAGTCAATTCTGTGACTTACTGGAAGCCAGTGCAAGGACTTAAGAATTGGAGTAATGTGGTCAGTTCTTTTAGTTTTTGTTAGAATCCTAGCTGCTGCATTTTGTATCACCTGAAGCTGTTTAATAGTCTTTTTAGAAAGGCCTGTGAACAGTCCATTGCAGTAATCAACCCTGCTGGAGATAAATGCATGAATGAGTTTTTCTAAGTCATGTTTTGACATCAGCCCTCTGAGTTTGGCAATATTTTTGAGGTGGTAAAAAGCTGATTTAGTTATCGCTTTCATGTGGCTGTTGAAATTTAGATCACTGTCTAGATTTTGTGTCCACACTGTCCAGAAGATTTTTAAAAGTATCCTTTGCCTTCAACCCTTTTGTGTCAAGGAGAGTGGCAACCCTAAGTCTTTCCTCCTTTTTACCAAATATAATTACTTCAGTTTTTTCTTTGTTCAGCTGAAGAAAATTTTGAGACATCCAGGTGTTGATTTGTTCTATACACTGACACATAGATTCAAGAGGACCATAGTCGTTTGGTGATAGAGCTAAGTAAATTTGTGTGTCACCTGCATAGCTATGATATGAAATCAAATTATTTTGTCCAAGTGGGAGCATATAGAGGTTGAATAATAGTGGCCCCAAGATCGACCCTTGGGGAACACCACAGGTCAAGGACGTTGGTGTTGAGGTACAGTTTCCGATGGCAACAAAGAAGCTCCTTTCTTGTAGATATGATTTTAGCCAGCTGATAACTATGCCTGTAAATCCAACCCAGTGTTCTAGTCTG
>NC_055975.1:30848155-30855655 GCF_018492685.1 Alosa sapidissima
ACATACACACACACACACACATAAACACACACACACACACAGTTTCTTTCTGTTCTGCCTACTGAAGTGCTTCAGTCTCTTCAGGTCTGTTTTTATACGACGGGCCGTGACGGAGCTCTGGTTGGAGGGAGTGTTCTGGAGCTGTGTAAGTATGTATAGAATGCCCTCTGATCTTATCTGGCGCCCCCCAGAGGATACGACATGTAATGTCTGCATATCGACATCAAATGTTCCAATATGAAAATGCTCAATAAATAAATTTGATAACATATCACCCAGCCGGGGCAGTCTCCACCCAACCATGTCTCTCACACACACACACACACACACACAGATGGTGGACAGGACAGTCTCCACCCAATCATGTCTCTCACACACACACACACACACACACAGCTGGTGGACAGCAGTCTTCACCCAGCCATGTCTCTCACACACACACACACACAGCTGGTGGACAGCAGTCTTCACCCAGCCATGTCTCACCAGTGTTGGGGAGTAACAGGAATACATGTAGCGGTGTTACGTATTCAGAATACAAATGATGTACAAACTGTATTCCGTTACAGTTACAATTTAAATAGTTGGTATTTAGAATACAGTTACATTGTTGAAATCAATGGATTACATGACGATACTTCTCTGTTTCATAAGTTTATTCACTCTCTAAATAAATTAAGGCAACTCCATTTCCCTGAAGCTCCTGAAAGCAATCTATGATGAAATTGTGTCCATGTTTAAATCCAAGGCCCGCCGTCTTGCACTAGCCTCACATTGCACCTGTCAAAACGCAGCCAGCGCGCATTATGGACGCGTCATCGAGACCCTGAAATGACTGTTTGTACAGCAAATTAGGAGTAAAGTACTGTAAGTGGAGGTGACTCCTGTTCCTCACTGATCGTGGTTCCTGATGTCTGTTCAAAGGATATTTTCCCAAGTAGGCTATTAATAGCTCAGGCCACTTCGGCCAATCGGTTACACAGTTTGCAATAAACAAAGCCTAGTTCACGTGATGATTTAGACCTACAATAAAACCCATTTCTAAAATAGGCACTGCATTCTCTAAGCTTTTTCTAATTAGATCTACATTTACGTTTTAAAATGAATTATGGTGCAGCCTCTGAAGAATTATTCTTGCTAGTAGCATATTTTAACGTTTTTTGATTGCCATTACACGATCACGTTAATTTTGAGAGCACTGATATACAGCAGCCAGTGTTTACATTTGCAGGTCATTTGCGTTCCACCTGTCATATGCGCCCCAGCCCTCACTTGTACTGGGTTGATGCCACCGAAAAATCTCACAGCCAGGCACATCTTAATTATAGGCTAATGTCTGGCTACGCCCTTAAAGTAGCCTATTTTTTTAATTAGCCTAGTCGCCTGCTGTAGTTTTAGTGGTCACCTTGCTATTTTATAGTTGTATCAGGTAGCTTAGTTGACTTTACATTCTCCTAACACTTCAGCCATTGGAACAGAAGAACACACCAGAATAGGCCTGTTTAGTAAGCAGGAATTGATGGCCGCATTCCTACACTTATAAAATGCAATTCAATGCGGAAGTAATCCAAGTATTCAGAATACGTTACTCAGATTGAGTAACGTAACGGATTACGTTACAAATTACATTTTTGGGCATGTATTCTGTAACGGAATACGTTTTGAAAGTTACCTTCCCAACACTGTGTCTCACACATACACACACACACACACACACAGCTGGTGGACAGGGCAGTCTCCACCCAATCATGTCTCTCTCTCTCACACACACACACACAATCATGTCTCACATACACACAGCTGGTGGACAAGGGGAGGGCCTTGGAGTGACTGACAGGGGGAGGGGCTTTGGGTGATTGACAGGGGGATGGAGTCCATAAGAGTAATTCACAGGATGAGGGGAATACGAAAACTGCACAACTTGATGATTATAATTCTATAGGCTGTATTATTAGAAACCATAAACTCTATAACTGTATTATTAGAAACTCTATTAACTATATAACTGTATTATTAGAACCTATAAACTCTATAACTGTATTATTAGAAACTATAAACTCTATAACTGTATTATTAGAAACTCTATAACTTTTCAATTCTACAGCTTCATAACACCTCCCAGTGTAGGCTACTGGCCATCATATCACCCAATTAGTTATGAATAATTATGAATTCCCTCCCTCTCTCACTCTCTCTTTATCTCTCTTCTTCTCTCTCTCTCTCTCTCTCTCTCTATCCGTGAGGTTGTGTGTGTGTGTGTAGAAAAGTTATTGTGAGATTGGGTTAAATGATCTGACTTATCAAAGGCATCAGTTCTGTAAGCCTATATTCCTGTGAGATCCCGTACAGTCTGCATGACACGCGTGACAGTCCCGTTAGAAGAATGAGCCACTGGAACGGAGAATCATTTTGCTCGCGCCTGGAAGACGGTTCCTCCTGCTCAGAGTTCTGACACTGAGCGACATCATTACCGATTCCACGCGGACACTCTGATCTGCCCAGCAGAATGCGCACACTGTGAGCCGCGCGATAGCGGCAATGGATTTCTTTTCTCGCCGCGGGGAAGCAATGTGCCGATGCTTTTAAACTCAGTTCGGTGATTCGGGAGCTTTCCAACACACACAGTTACACAGAGAGAGAGAGAGAGAGAGAGAGAGAGAGATCGGTTTGCTGATAAATGCACACATTGGCCAACGCCAATGAGTTCATCCCATTCCGTTCATCTCTCCTCGCGCATCCAAACTCTCCTCCCGCGTCCAAACTACTGTAGGTTCCGTAGGTTCCGCGAGTCGGGACTGAACTTTAGCGCTAGAGCTCTTGCGCGGGAAACCCGACACCAACTGAAGAGGTCCCGAACTGCTCTGGAGGAAGAGAACGAGCCGTTGGTCATCATGGGAACTCTAACGGCAACCCTGCTTGTAGTGGCCGCGCTGTCGGTGTTGGTAAGAGCCACTTTTCGTCTCCCTGTTGACTTGCCTCGTGCCCAGGTCTGGCGAGAGCTGTGCGGCTCAGTGCGCGGGCTGACAGGCAGCCTACAGGAACTTGTCGCGTGAAGTTTGGATGTAAGATGGGCTCCACCTAACCCGGGCTAATTCCTTTGCCAAAAATGTTTTGGAATGCAAGTGTTGTGTTAAGTATGGACGGTGGTGTCTTCTGCACACACACACACACACACACACACCTGGATATAGGCCATCTGGTTAGTCAGCGTAACATGATCTAAGGAATCTTGAAATGATACATAGTTGAGGTCATTCTGAATTTTCTTCGGGACTCATAAAGTGTCTCTATCGATCTGTCTGTCTGCCTGTCTATCTATCTATCTATCTATCTACTGGGTGTAGTGGTAAAATAAGATGTGGGTATATTATGAATTCTGATCATGGTAAGGTGGATTGCGCCATGCGGTATCAGATTCTTTTAAAAAGGCATGCAGAATGTTTGATGATGGTGGAGGTTATTGTCCAAAGTTTTTTAACAATATCAGTGGTATTAAATGGTTCCTAGAGAGTTGATGAGTGTACAGTGTGATTTTTGAATGTTAAAAGTTGTGTTTGGTGAATAAACTTTTGAGAGGTGGATAAACTCTATTGCTGAAAATGTAGAGGTGGATAAACTGCGTTTACTTGCGTTTTAGCCTCTGTTGAAAGACGAGTGACACATTATTCAGGATTCCATATTGTAGCTTTTACTCAGCAACTCGTAAAGGCAATAAAGCCATTACAGGCAACTTGGGTCAGGCTCGTCATTCACTGCATGCGCAGTGCCCATTTAGAGTATTCAAACCTATCTCATTACTTATGAACATTTGGTGAATAACATAACATATTCAATTCAATTCAAAGCACTTTATTTGTCCCAAAGGGGCAATTTAAAAGGGTGCATTACAGTCCTGCTGAAAAAAACAGCTAGAAACCAGCTTATGCTGGTAGCTGGTTTTAGCTGGTCTTTGCTGGTTTTCTTCCAGCTCTTGCTGGTGTAGCTAGTTGGACCACCAGCTGGATATGCTGGCATGACCATCTGAGGAAGCTGGTCATGCTGGTTTGACCAGCCTTTCGTGTGAGATACAGCTGGTGCAAGATGGTCATGCTGGTGACCAGCCTGCCAAGCTTGACATTGTTTGTGCAAGATGGTCATGCTGGTTTGACCAACATAAGCTGGCACGGCCAGTTAAACCAGCAGTGTAGACCAGCAACACCAGCTAAAATGACCAGCTTCAGGTGGTACGACAAGCAAAACCAGCTGAATTACCATCGTTAGGTGGGTAAACCAGCTGAAGGTATGTTTTCGCAAGAGATTTGCTGGTCTAGCTGGTCAACCATCATAGGGTGGTCAAACAAGCTGGTCAACAAGCTGGTCAACCAGCAAACCACCTTTAGCTGGTCAGGCTGTTTTTTTTCAGCAGGGAGTAGCTTATATATATTCAAGGGACAAGGAACACAATCAACAACATAACCAGCACGCATACTATACGATCAACCAACACACATATTTCACAGGCACACTGGACAATCACACAATACACACCACATATCATCTTTCATCACATAGTAGTAGTTATACAAGTTTTAAAAGTTCTTAAAGTGCTTCCTTAGTGCTTCAATTAAAAAAAGTGCATATAGAGGCTATCATGAGTCGGTTATCATTCATAAGCTGGACAACCCTCGGGATGAAGGTTGCCTTCCTCCTTTGTGTCCGGCAAAGAGGACAGCGGAGTCTGCGTCCTGAGGGGATAAATGTTCTACAGCCTCCACTACCCCTATCTATCTATCTATCTATCTATCATTGTCTGCCTCTATCTCTGTAAAAAGAGGGCAGTCATGTCGAGGGGAAAAGAGCATCAGTAAAATAGGGCAGCATTGCAGCTTGCTTATCCTGCTGTTTTGGACTGCCTACCCCGTTAAACACCTCACGGCTATGTGCATTTAACACCTCAGTTAAACCACGGTCCTACCTTGCGCTCTACCTAAATGTGGATTCGTGTCAGAATTCATTGGGGATGTGAGTGTATCAGTAAGAATCGGCAGTAAACCCCCCCCTCCCCCTTGCATTTTTCTTTGACTCGAGCTACCGCGTCCTCTACCCTCGTCCACACTACCATGCCCACATTGCAGGTGCGCTATTCAAGTTTGTTCCCTGGCGTATGCTCGAGAGGAGCCTCAAGGGGTCTGGTTGGAGTGAGAACGCGCTGCGGCCCTGGACGACCTCGATGGAGGGGAGTGGGGAACCGGTGATGCGTTGGGCAGTGTTCCTCTGATGCGTTGGGCAGTGTTCCTCTGATGCGTTGGGCAGTGTTCCTCTGATGCGTTGGGCAGTGTTCCTCTGATGCGTTGGGCAGTGTTCCTCTGATGCGTTGGGCAGTGTTCCTCTGATGCGTTGGGCAGTGTTCCTCTGATGCGTTGGGCAGTGTTCCTCTGATGCGTTGGGCAGTGTTCCTCTGATGCGTTGGGCAGTGTTCCTCTGATGCGTTGGGCAGTGTTCCTCTGATGCGTTGGGCAGTGTTCCTCTGATGCGTTGGGCAGTGTTCCTCTGATGCGTTGGGCAGTGTTCCTCTGATGCGTTGGGCAGTGTTCCTCTGATGCGTTGGGCAGTGTTCCTCTGATGCGTTGGGCAGTGTTCCTCTGATGCGTTGGGCAGTGTTCCTCTGATGCGTTGGGCAGTGTTCCTCTGATGCGTTGGGCAGTGTTCCTCTGATGCGTTGGGCAGTGTTCTGATGCGTTGGGCAGTGTTCCTCTGATGCGTTGGGCAGTGTTCCTCTGATGCGTTGGGCAGTGTTCTGATGCGTTGGGCAGTGTTCCTCTGATGCGTTGGGCAGTGTTCCTCTGATGCGTTGGGCAGTGTTCCTCTGATGCGTTGGGCAGTGTTCTGATGCGTTGGGCAGTGTTCTGATGCGTTGGGCAGTGTTCCTCTGATGCGTTGGGCAGTGTTCCTCTGATGCGTTGGGCAGTGTTCTGATGCGTTGGGCAGTGTTCTGATGCGTTGGGCAGTGTTCCTCTGATGCGTTGGGCAGTGTTCCTCTGATGCGTTGGGCAGTGTTCTGATGCGTTGGGCAGTGTTCTGATGCGTTGGGCAGTGTTCCTCTGATGCGTTGGGCAGTGTTCTGATGCGTTGGGCAGTGTTCTGATGCGTTGGGCAGTGTTCTGATGCGTTGGGCAGTGTTCTGATGCGTTGGGCAGTGTTCCTCTGATGCGTTGGGCAGTGTTCTGATGCGTTGGGCAGTGTTCTGATGCGTTGGGCAGTGTTCTGATGCGTTGGGCAGTGTTCCTCTGATGCGTTGGGCAGTGTTCTGATGCGTTGGGCAGTGTTCTGATGCGTTGGGCAGTGTTCTGATGCGTTGGGCAGTGTTCCTCTGATGCGTTGGGCAGTGTTCTGATGCGTTGGGCAGTGTTCTGATGCGTTGGGCAGTGTTCCTCTGATGCGTTGGGCAGTGTTCCTCTGATGCGTTGGGCAGTGTTCCTCTGATGCGTTGGGCAGTGTTCCTCTGATGCGTTGGGCAGTGTTCCTCTGATGCGTTGGGCAGTGTTCCTCTGATGCGTTGGGCAGTGTTCCTCTGATGCGTTGGGCAGTGTTCTGATGCGTTGGGCAGTGTTCTGATGCGTTGGGCAGTGTTCCTCTGATGCGTTGGGCAGTGTTCCTCTGATGCGTTGGGCAGTGTTCCTCTGATGCGTTGGGCAGTGTTCTGATGCGTTGGGCAGTGTTCTGATGCGTTGGGCAGTGTTCTGATGCGTTGGGCAGTGTTCCTCTGATGCGTTGGGCAGTGTTCCTCTGATGCGTTGGGCAGTGTTCTGATGCGTTGGGCAGTGTTCTGATGCGTTGGGCAGTGTTCCTCTGATGCGTTGGGCAGTGTTCCTCTGATGCGTTGGGCAGTGTTCCTCTGATGCGTTGGGCAGTGTTCCTCTGATGCGTTGGGCAGTGTTCCTCTGATGCGTTGGGCAGTGTTCCTCTGATGCGTTGGGCAGTGTTCCTCTGATGCGTTGGGCAGTGTTCCTCTGATGCGTTGGGCAGTGTTCTGATGCGTTGGGCAGTGTTCTGATGCGTTGGGCAGTGTTCTGATGCGTTGGGCAGTGTTCCTCTGATGCGTTGGGCAGTGTTCCTCTGATGCGTTGGGCAGTGTTCCTCTGATGCGTTGGGCAGTGTTCTGATGCGTTGGGCAGTGTTCCTCTGATGCGTTGGGCAGTGTTCCTCTGATGCGTTGGGCAGTGTTCTGATGCGTTGGGCAGTGTTCTGATGCGTTGGGCAGTGTTCCTCTGATGCGTTGGGCAGTGTTCCTCTGATGCGTTGGGCAGTGTTCCTCTGATGCGTTGGGCAGTGTTCCTCTGATGCGTTGGGCAGTGTTCCTCTGATGCGTTGGGCAGTGTTCCTCTGATGCGTTGGGCAGTGTTCCTCTGATGCGTTGGGCAGTGTTCCTCTGATGCGTTGGGCAGTGTTCCTCTGATGCGTTGGGCAGTGTTCTGATGCGTTGGGCAGTGTTCTGATGCGTTGGGCAGTGTTCTGATGCGT
>NC_055975.1:30868155-30873155 GCF_018492685.1 Alosa sapidissima
TCCCTCGACATGCGTCTCCTTCTCCCTCGACATGCCATCTCCTTCTCCCTCGACATGCGTCTCCTTCTCCCTCGACATGCGTCTCCTTCTCCCTCTTTTTCTGTGACAGCTTCTTCCTCCACTTGCTTTGAATTCAGTGAGCCCAAGCTCCGCCTCCTTTTCGTTCAGGTGAAAAGCATTACACAGATCCCTTATCTCTTCTTCGCCACTGAGGATCGTCATGGTCCCATTTGTCAGGATTAAGAACCTCCATTTTACCGATGAGGCTGTTGTAGGCCTCTTTTCTAGCTTATTTTTTCTCACGGACGTGATGGAACGTTTGAATAAGTTTTGAATAAGTGCGTGTGTGTATTAGATATGTGTGTGTGTATTAGATGTGTGTGTGTGTGTATTAGAGATGTGTGTGTGTGTGTGTGTGTATTAGATATGTGTGTGTGTGTGTGTGTGTGTGTATTAGAGATGTGTGTGTGTGTGTGTGTGTGTATGTGTGTGTGTGTGTGTGTATTAGAGATGTGTGTGTGTATTAGATGTGTGTGTGTGTGTGTGTGTGTGTGTGTATTAGAGATGTGTGTGTGTGTGTGTATTAGATATGTGTGTGTGTGTGTGTGTGTGTGTGTGTGTGTGTGTGTGTGTATTAGAGATGTGTGTGTATTAGATGTGTGTGTGTGTGTGTGTGTGTATGTGTGTGTGTGTGTGTGTATTAGAGATGTGTGTGTGTATTAGATGTGTGTGTGTGTGTGTGTGTGTGTGTGTGTATTAGAGATGTGTGTGTATTAGATGTGTGTGTGTGTGTGTGTGTGTATGTGTGTGTGTGTGTGTGTGTATTAGAGATGTGTGTGTGTATTAGATGTGTGTGTGTGTGTGTGTGTGTGTGTGTGTATTAGAGATGCGTGTGTGTGTGTGTATTAGATATGTGTGTGTGTGTGTGTGTGTGTATTAGAGATGTGTGTGTATTAGATGTGTGTGTGTGTGTGTGTGTATTAGATGTGTGTGTATTAGATGTGTGTGTGTGTTTGTGTGTGTGTGTGTGTGTGTGTGTGTGTATTAGAGATGTGTGTGTGTATTAGAGATGTGTGTGTATTAGATGTGTGTGTGTGTGTATTAGATGTGTGTGTATTAGATGTGTGTGTGTGTGTGTGTGTGTGTGTGTATTAGAGATGTGTGTGTGTGCCCCCTGCAGGTTTCATCAGTAGGAACTGCACAGCTGAGGGCTGGTCTGACGTCTTCCCCAACATCACCAGTGTGTGTGGAGCAGAGGCCCCGCAGCATAAGGTGTGTGTGTGTGTGTGTGTGTTGTAGCTGGTGTTTCTCCTCATGGTGTGTGTGTGTTGTAGCTGGTGTTTCTCCTCATGGTGTGTGTGTGTGTGTGTGTGTGTTGTACCTGGTGTTTCTCCTGGTGTGTGTGTGTGTGTGTTGTAGTTGGTGTTCTACATGGTAGTGAGGATTCTCTACACACTGGGTCACAGTCTCTCTCTGGTTGCCCTGACGACCGGCAGTGCTATCCTCTGTCTGTTCAGGTGAGTTTTTATATCTCACACACACACACACACACACACACACACAGACACACCAAAGGTCAAACCAAAAGGCCAAGACACACTGACTAATGGTAATAAAATATAAAATATGTCACATTATTAGTCACATTATTAGTAGGCTTGCGGAGTGCTTGAGCTATCGACGCGGTAAATTCAGGCCCAAACTGGCGTATCTTGGTTGTAAATGTCGTTTTTGCATTATTTCCGTTTTTCGTCGTTTTGTGGCCCCATTGAAATTAATGGCGGTGTCTTGTAATGGTGACATCCCATTATGACATCTGAGAGGTTTGATTGCTTGCACCTGGCAGAGTTCTAAGCCATCTGGCAGCTGTCTAATAGGAGCTGGGCTGGGCTGGGCTGGGCTGTCTAATAGGAGCTGGGCTGGGCTGGGCTGGGCTGTCTAATAGGAGCTGGGCTGGGCTGGGCTGTCTAATAGGAGCTGGGCTGGGCTGGGCTGTCTAATAGGAGCTGGGCTGGGCTGGGCTGTCTAATAGGAGCTGGGCTGGGCTGTCTAATAGGAGCTGGGCTGGGCTGGGCTGTCTAATAGGAGCTGGGCTGGGCTGGGCTGTCTAATAGGAGCTGGGCTGGGCTGGGCTGTCTAATAGGAGCTGGGCTGGGCTGTCTAATAGGAGCTGGGCTGGGCTGGGCTGTCTAATAGGAGCTGGGCTGGGCTGGGCTGGGCTGGGCTGTCTAATAGGAGCTGGGCTGGGCTGGGCTGTCTAATAGGAGCTGGGCTGGGCTGTCTAATAGGACCTGGGCTGGGCTGTCTAATAGGAGCTGGGCTGGGCTGTCTAATAGGACCTGGGCTGGGCTGGGCTGTCTAATAGGAGCTGGTCTGGACTGGGCTGAGCTGGGCTGTCTAATAGGAGCTGGGCTGGGCTGGGCTGTCTAATAGGAGCTGGGCTGGGCTGGGCTGTCTAATAGGAGCTGGGCTGGGCTGGGCTGGGCTGGGCTGGGCTGTCTAATAGGAGCTGGCCTGGGCTGGGCTGTCTAATAGGAGCTGGGCTGGGCTGGGCTGGGCTGGGCTGTCTAATAGGAGCTGGGCTGTCTAATAGGAGCTGGCCTGGGCTGGGCTGTCTAATAGGAGCTGGGCTGGGCTGGGCTGGGCTGGGCTGTCTAATAGGAGCTGGTCTGGGCTGGGCTGGGCTGGGCTGTCTAATAGGAGCTGGGCTGGGCTGGGCTGGGCTGGGCTGGGCTGGGCTGGGCTGTCTAATAGGAGCTGGCCTGGGCTGGGCTGTCTAATAGGAGCTGGGCTGGGCTGGGCTGGGCTGGGCTGGCTGTGTCTGTGAAGGTGTGTGCATGTAACTTTTGACCCGTATGTCCGATTTTCAAACATGAGGTACCGTTGGAATCCTGGAATGAAGCCCAGTTTAATGTCTAGGCAGCAGCAGCTGTAAAGGTGCTGTTTCTCACCTTTGCCAAACAGATCTTTGTAGATCCACAGTAGACCATGTACATGACCTTTATACACATAGTTTGCCTTTAACCCTAGCAACCAGTTTCGTGTACGTGCTCACATAAACTGCTCCTCCGCTCGCTCAGGAGATCTTTGTCGCGCTCGCTCAACTTCATCTGTGTGCTCCCTCAAAACTGTCGACAGCGTTACGTTTGTTCCACAATTGTCAACCAATCAGAAAATTCAGGGGAGATTAAATGCTCATTGGCTGCTGAAGCCCAATTCTCATTGGCTGCTGAAGTCCACAAAAAAGTTTATGTGAGCACGTACAGTGAAACTGAAAGAAAGGGGGCTGATGTTGCACATACATATTGATATTAGCAAACAGGCAAAGACATTTGTGGAGCACAACATAGATTCCTGTTTGCTTAACACCAAGTTTTTTTGTGCTCGAGTTTCATTTTTCCTCAAAATATAATTTGTGTGCTCGCTCAAATTTTTTTCTGTGCTCAAATTGAGCTCGCTCATAAAATGTATCTCTGTGTGTACCTCTATATTGTCAACCTAGCAACCACCATAGCAACCAACATGATTACCCTAGCAACAACCAATGCAACCACATTATTTTGCATAGCAACCACCATATGTACCCTAGCAATCATCCTAATTACCCTAGCAATGCCCTAGCAACCATCTTAATTACCCTAGCAACAACCTAGCAACCAACTTTATAATGTGACCCTAACAACCACCATAGCAACTAACATGATTACCCTAGCATTATATTACATTTTTCCTTCCCATGTGTTGAGTGCCAAAAACGTAATATTACGTTTTTAGCTTTTTTTTTTTTTATTACAAAACTAGACTCTAACACACCTTATATGTGATTTTGGGAACTCTGTGATGAATGGAAATGAAATATATGACGATTGAAAACTCATGAAAAATCTGGACATTTTATCTGGACATTTAACCTTAAAACTCTGCTTTTGATGGTTGCCGCTTTGGGTTGAATCAGTGACACATGCATGTCAGGTCAAAACCAGGCCATTTTCGTGGGTTTATCACTAGGTGGCAGTCTCGCCAGGTCTCGCTAGGTGGCAGTCTCGCCAGGTCTCGCTAGGTGGCAGTCTCGCCAGGTCTCACTAGGTGGCAGTCTCGCCAGGTCTCACTAGGTGGCAGTCTCGCCAGGTCTCACTAGGTGGCAGTCTCGCCAGGTCTCACTAGGTCACTTCCCGGAAACTTTACAGTTTCTTTACATCTCCATTTCTAGAAATAAAACGGGGATTTTGATGAAAACTAGCCACTGTTTAGCTTGGGATTTCTTAGGAACAGAGGCATGTAGAAATAAACGGTTTGTACCCACTGAGAGCTTAAAGTCTCACCTTTCAAACGAGCCATAGTATGTGTCCATAGCTATAACATAGAATACGCTGTGGCTCTACAAAAATCATCAACAATGATCAAGATTGCTGGCACTCTGGGCCAAAGCTTCCAAAAACAGCGCAGCATTCAATGACTTAATTGCCCTAGCAACACCCAAGCAACCATCTTAAGCAACACAACGACTGGCAGCCTTAACCCTATGGGTGTGTGCGTGTGTGTGAGTCTGTGCGTGCCTGTGTGTGCATGTGCGTGCGTGTTTACTGTGTGTGTATGAGTGTGTGTGTGTCTTTATGTGTGTGTGTGTGTGTGTGTGTTTTGTAGGAGGCTCCACTGCACCAGGAACTTCATCCATGTGAATCTCTTCCTCTCCTTCATGCTAAGAGCTGCAGTCGTGTTGGTGAAGGACCACGTGCTGTTCACACACAACACACAGTGCAGCAAGCCTGGATCACTGGTACACACACACACACACACATCTACACATCCACACACACACATCTACACACATAGACACACACACACAACACACAGTGCAGCAAGCCTGGATCACTGGTACACACACACACACATCCACACACACACACACACATAGACACACACACACAACACACAGTGCAGCAAGCCTGGATCACTGGTACACACACACACACACACACAAACACACACACACACATATA
>NC_055975.1:30880655-30915655 GCF_018492685.1 Alosa sapidissima
ATTCACAATACAGGTATGCCAACCAATCAGCTTCCACAGTACCAGTCTGCTAACCAATCAGCACTCTCAATACAGTTTTGTCAGCCAATCGTAACGCACTGAAACATCACCTGACAGAAACAAGCAAACAAATAGTCAAACTGCTGACTCAGAAAGCAATCTACTGACATTCCAGAACAAGTGTAATTGAGCTCAACGCAAATCAAACCAGCTAATAGGCTAACTGAAATAACACCATGCCAATCTCTAGGTGTGTGTGTGTGTGATTAGCTAGTATGGCTAACTGAAATAACACCATGCCAATCTCTAGGTGTGTGTGTGTGTGTGTGTGTGATTAGCTAGTTTGGCTAACTGAAATAACACCATGCCAATCTCTAGGTGTGTGTGTGTGATTAGCTAGTATGGCTAACTGAAATAACACCATGCCCATCTCTAGGTATGTTGAAGGGTATGTGATGATGTGGGGCTATTTTAATTCCAAAGGCCAAGGGAACTTTATCAGGATGCATAGTATCCTGGATCCATGAAATAACTGGCCTTTAAAAATAAAAATCTGCCTGCCTCTATGGGAATTTAACATAGGAGTGCCAATACTTATGACCCCTGTATTTTAAGGAAGAACATTTATTTATGATACATTATTCATTCACAATGAAAAATGGTGTCCTTAAAGGTTGGATATTTCCTCATTTTTTATTTAAGGTTTTTTTTTACTTAAGGCATTAAGATCAATTTCCAAAAGATGATGTTATATTCCTCTTTTTAGTCAACTTCAGCAGAGATGCCAATACAGGGGAGAACTGTATACTATTGCTAAATGTCGTATGTTCGTTTTGTAAATGAGTGTTGGATGTGTGTGCATACACACAGGGATGTAAGACTGTTATGTCGTATGTTCGTTTTGTTTTTTATAATGAGGACCAGTGTTTTGACATACACCCACTAGACACTCCATTACTGGACATCACTACATTCTGTGTGTGTGTGTGTGTGTGTGTGTGTGTGTGTGTGTGTGTGTGTGTTTGTGTGTGTGTGCGTGTGTGCGTGTGTGTGTATGTGTGTGTATGTTTTCAGGTGACTGGCCAAGTCCACACTGTTGTTAATTCCGTTGTGTGTGTGTGTCTGTGTGTGTGTGTGTGTGTGTGTGTGTGTGCGTGTGTGTGTGGTGTGTGTGCGTGTGTGTGTTTTCAGGCGACTGGCCAAGTCCACACTGTTGTTAATTCCGTTGTTTGGGATCCACTATGTGGTGTTTGTCTCTCTGAACGAAACCATGGCTGACTACAAGATCTTCTTTGATCTGGCCATCGGCTCCTTCCAGGTACACTATGTGTGTGTGTGTGTGTGGCATCCATCTTATGAATGTGTAAATGTGGCTTTGATTGTCAGTGTGTGTGTGTGTGTCTTTTCAAGTGTGTAGATGCTGTGTGTGTGTTAGTGTGTGTGTGTGTGTGTCTCATGCTGTGTGTGTGTTAGTGTGTGTGTGTGTGTGTGTCTCATGCTGTGTGTGTGTTAGTGCAGTGTTTCCCAAACTTTTTTTCTGGGGACCCACTTTTTAAAAATGACAGACCATCGCGACCCATTTCACTTAAAATCTACCCTGCAACCACCAATATTGTTTTAGGCCACAGGTTCTCCAACTTTTCTATGCCTCCCCCAACCATACATTGCTATAGGATCTAGATAGATAGATCCTGCTTTTAACACGGTTGTGTTTGCATTTTGAGCACCATCAGCGTGAAAAGTTGGAAATGACTACTGAAAAGATACGTTTTTTTTTTTTAAGTATATTTTTTTGGCCTTTTTATGCATTTTTAATGATAGGACAGTGGAGAGTGACAGGAAGTGAATGGGAGAGAGAGCAGGGGTGGGATCCGGAAAGGACCACGGGGCGGGAATCGAACCCGGGTCGCTGGCATACGGTGCAGGTGCCCCAGCCAGTTGCGCCACAGCTGGGGCCTGAAAAGATACGTTTTAATGCGCATTCGAGAGTTTTGGGAAATTCTCGCATGTTGCGCAGTCGTCATTCGTCAGCATTTAAGCTATGATATGTGCAAAGTAGTGGCATTACCATTATAGTAAGAACAATATAGATGGGCAGTTCCAGTGTTATGGATGTGACAGTTGGACTCATATTGGTAAACAAAATGCCTTAGAGTGGGGGCAACATTAGTATCAGTGAATTAATTTGCATAACTTTTAATGCAACCTCTGTCCTCTGAATACTGAGAAATCCTCAAATTTCATATAATCAATTTCATCTTAAGAATACAAGGCATTTTATCAGCGTTATGGATGTGACATGAAATGGACACACTTTTGTGAGAGATTACAGGTTTTCTACAAACTCTGTGAATTTTGAAGGAAACTGCCGAAACCATGATATATGTAGCATGAAGGAGACTTGAATGAACACAAAAAGTGTGTTTTTGAAACTATGCGTCATTTTCGTAATGCATTATGTAGGAAAAACTGGCGTTATGGATGTGACGGTTTCACGTTATGGATGTGACGTGTCTGAACCAGTCCTCGACAAACTACATAAAACACATAATTAAGTAGTGAATTTTGATATGAAACAATTGAAATAGTAATCATGAAAAACTAGCAATGAAAGTATTGCTTCCTCAGTGCCCACTAAGATCCACAGGAAGAATCAGGACAACAAGTCATTTAAAATATAAAAAAAGGAATTAATTTTTTTCTTTTACCGTCATCAATTTTGGTCAGTGATTCCCGGGTTACTGAAACACCAGGGAACATGATACTTGGTGGCCACTCCCCTAAATAACTAGCCCTACCTGAACCGTTGCACCCAAGATGACAAAATATTTATGGTATGTTAGTCTCAAGAGCCCGCATGAACCTAACCCATACCCACTCATTTGTGATTTGCACACATAAAGTACATGCACGTGCACACAGGCACATGCACACACACACACACACGCACACACACACACAGTCGCACACATACAGACAGGCAAGCAAACACCCACCCACATGAATGCAGACACATAAACACACACACACAGGCACGCACGCATGTGGGCATGCAAACACACACGCACACACACACACACATAAAC
Organism: Alosa sapidissima; assembly: GCF_018492685.1. Classification (NCBI taxonomy): domain Eukaryota; kingdom Metazoa; phylum Chordata; class Actinopteri; order Clupeiformes; family Clupeidae; genus Alosa; species Alosa sapidissima. The sequence goes on from NC_055975.1 coordinate 30,883,742, forward strand.
ACAGGCACGCATACGCACATGCACACACAGACACACACAAAAAAACACAGACACACACACACACACTCTTATAAACAAAAGCAAACTCACATATGCACACACTCATTTACATGCACATGAGTTGCAGGAGTAGGAGATGGAGACAAATTGAAAGCGTGATTTATTTTTGCGAAGAGAATATGCAGGACTGAGAGGCGGTCATATTTTGTACCGCTATGCGGTACATCTAGTTTATTGCTGCCGTTACTCATGTTACTCTGTGGGTATTAGCTACAGAGGACCTGACACTTCAAATGCTGGCATATCGCGTCACATTTCAAATTAAACTGTGTTAAGCAGACGTGAACGGCAGGCTGAACAGATCTGCAACAGAAGGAGGTTGCTATGTTAACTCCAGCTGCAAAGTCAGCCATCTTCACCAGCTAACACGATAATCCAGTTACTGTACAACATTAGTATGACAGTTACAGGAAGATAATCGCTCAGATTTTTGTTATTAGGCCACTTGAAAATAGGCTATGGCTAGGCTAATCACTGGAGATATTTTAATATTATGTTTGTTTTGCTAATGGTTAGGCAAGGCCTTCCTGTGGTTTTGATCAACCTAATAATCTTTGAAATGTCAGTTGTAAACACTAGGCCTAAGTTGAAATGTGTTGAAACTGACATGCCACCAGAACAGACGTTTTATCGGCTTTGAGGTATAATAAAGTCCCCAGTCTTGTAAATTCACATTATGTAACATCCATAACGTCACATTCATAACGCACCATTAAAGGTTTTAAAAGTAAGAAAGGGGCACAATTTGGTCATCACACTTTACATTGATATAAATCAGCTTTGCACAGACACTATGGACATTGTCGCATCAACACTGTATGTGTAGCATAAACTTTTCCTATAAAACGTTATGGATGTGACATGGCCATGGAACTTGCTGACTTAAAAACAAAAGCCTTACAAATGTAAGGAGTTGTGCTCTTAAAGGCAAGCTGAGCATAGACATTACTCTACCATTCCTTTGTCAATCTGGAATTTGTCAAATGACACAATTTGTTTAAACATTGGGGCCATTTATCCACTTTTGAAATATGTATAATATTACCATGTGAAAAATGTTGTTTCTGTATGTTTGCACACCATATTTATGATGTAAAAAGAGTGTCATTCTCCATCAAATTCAATACGATCAGTTACAAACAATAAAATATAGACCTAAATGAAGATTTTAACAACAGTTCTATTTGCGTATACACAACTTTTTTTTCCATGGTAAGCATGACCTTTGCATGGAATTGCCCTCCTGTATTTCTAAAAAAAAAATGTTGTAGGCTACGTTGCGTTGCAGACAAATGGGTCCATAACACTGTGGACGTCAATTCCGATGTAAACAGCAAATAACTCAAGTCGTTATACTGTATTGTTGTATTATATTATATTGTATAGTCGTTATATCAGAACAAGAGGCTTTTGCGCAATAGCCGAAGAATGCGCCTTTACTTTGGAGTTAGCGAGGTAGAAAACGAGAGTAATAGTGTTTAAAATGTTCATTTAAATTGTAGCCTAATATAATGCACTGTTGTGCATTTTAAATCAGAAATAAGAATGTGAGAAGGTTGCTATTAACTTTAAAGATCTATAATCGAAACTATCTACATGCAAATTGAATGGCCTTATGTCCGGTCTGTCTGCTTTAGTTGACAGCACGGTCACTAGATTTTAATCGGTAAAGTTGAGGAACTGGTATCTGTTAATGTTCGTGCAAATAGGCGGATTCATGTCCCTTGTAGTTTGCAACTGTGAGGTACATGGCGCCCCACAGAACGGTTTCATTTTGAGAGGTAGATATCCATGCTCTGGCACCCCCTCTGCGATGCATTCGTCCCCCAGTTTCATGAGCTTTTATGACAAAACCGTGATTGTGCTAGTTAACAAACTACATCCTAATAGAAAACTGTTAGCTTTCCTGGTATCAAATGACAAATGGTATCAGTTAGGCCTATAACACAACATACATTGTGCTGGCGACCCAAATAAAATCTCCTGCGACCCACCCGTGGGTCGCGACCCAGACTTTTGGAAACAATGTGTTAGTGTGTGTGTGTCTGTCTCATGCTGTGTGTGTGTTAGTGTGTGTGTGTGTGTGTGTGTGTGTGTGTGTCTCATGCTGTGTGTGTGTGTTAAACGTTCCACATACTTGACGCACCCGACCGGTAACGCGACAATGTGATGTCACAGAAGCGCCGTAACCATTTATACTCGCGTGTCGTGGTCACGACACTAGTTGCAATATTCTCCTCAACCGAGGTGTCGCTGTTGTGAAAAGATTAACGCTAACTACGTTACACAACAGAAGAAGCTGCATTAAGAAACACTAGTAGCAGAGAATGTAAACGGGCTCTGCTATTAGCTAGCCTCTGTGATGGTACTTCAGACTTTGGTTGCTATTATTCACAACTACCACCATCATTATCATCTAGTTTCCAAGGTGTGCGCACAGGTAGATAGATAGATGGATATATAGATAGATACTTTAGTCATCCCGAGGGAAATTTTAATAATTTAAACAGTTTAGTTAGCTAGCTAGCAGCTGGCTGAGTTTGTGTAATTTCCTGAAGTGGAAAGAGATTTTGTTCAGGCCTTAATAGATATCCTTTGTTTGAAAATAAATCGTTTCTATTCTTTCCTCTTAATTCCATGTGTTGCAACTCTCGCTGGTAACTTTGTTAACTTATCCAGCAAACTATTAAAAATTCACGACTGTAACAAAACACTGCAACTCTCGCTTGCCCTCGAACTAGTCCATCTTCCTGTTTCCGCTTTGTCGTGCTCGTCTAAAAAAAATGAGTGGTGCGCTACCTCGCGCTACCTGGCTAAAATCCTGGCGCGCCAGCAAGATCTACGTCATTTTGACGTCACGGTGTCGCACTACCGGTCGGGTGCGTCGAGTATGTAGAAGCCCTTAGTGTGTGTGTGTTAGTGTGTGTGTGTGTGTGTGTCTCATGCTGTGTGTGTGTTAGTGTGTGTGTGTGTCTCATGCTGTGGTTTCACATTGCAGGGTTTGGTGGTGGCCATCTTGTACTGTTTCTTGAACACTGAGGTAAGTCTTTATCTGAGTGTGACACCTCTCTCTCTCTCTCTCTCTCTCTCTCTCTCTCTCTCTAATTCAATAAGCTTTATTGGCATGAATGTAAATTTTACAGTGTTGCCAAAGCATTCAATACAACAATAATAGTAATATAGATAATAATAATAGTAATACAAATAATAATAATGATAATAATAATAATAATGAAAATAACACCTGGCTTTTAAATTAACAGAAAAAAAAAATATATATATATGGATTATTATGTTATTGATCATGTAACATGGGCTGTTCTCTCAGGATGTGGCAGGATTGGATGTACTCAGCAGCTAGGTGGACACAACTGTCTACTTCCCCCAGGAGGAATGATAGTTTTTGTTCATTGTTTGTGTCAAGAAATTCGGGACAGATATCTGCGATTTTTGTAAAATATTCTTCCCTTAGAAGTTTGTATAATTTGCATTCAGTTAAAAAAATTTGTTCATTTTCCACTACATCACTGCAGTGAGCACACATCCTCTTTTCAGGGGCCAGCCAGGTTTGCCTGTGTCGCCCCTTTTCAATGTTTTTCTCTCTCTCTCTCTCTCTCTCTCTATATATATATATATATATATATATATATATATATATATATATATATATATATATATATATATATATATATACACATACATAGAGATCTCTATCTCTCTCTCTCCTTCTCTTCATCCTTCGTTCTCCCTACCACTCAACCCATTTTCATCTCTCCGTTTTGATTGACAGGTCCAGGGGGAGCTGAAGCGGAGATGGAGGAGGGAGGGCCTGACCCGCCCCCCACACACACTCTCGTTTTCCCACAATGCATCAGTGCGCAGCAACCAGTCCGCCACACGACAGCGAGCACAGTCCCTCCAGCAGAGCGAGAGAGAGAGCACCGTCCTCTAGAGAGAGATTAGGAGAGAGAGAGAGAGAGAGAGAGAGAGCACCATCTTCTACAGAGAGGGGGAGAAAGGGAGGGAGAGAGACCACCACCCCTCAAGCACATAACAGGGGATACCCAAATACCCCTCAAACATAACAGGGGATACCCAAATACCCCTCAAACACAACAAGGGATACCCAAATACCCCTCAAACATAACAGGGGATACCCAAATACCCCTCAAGCACACGACAAAGGATACCCAAATACCCCTCAAACACACAACAGGGGATACCCAAATACCCCTCAAACACAACAAGGGATACCCAAATACCCCTCAAACACAACAAGGGATACCCAAATACCCCTCAAACATAACAGGGGATACCCAAATACCCCTCAAGCACACGACAAAGGATACCCAAATACCCCTCAAACACACAACAGGGGATACCCAAATACCCCTCAAACATAACAGGGGATACCCAAATACCCCTCAAGCACACGACAAAGGATACCAAAATACCCCTCAAACACACAACAGGGGATACCCAAATACCCCTCAAACATAACAGGGGATACCCAAATACCCCTCAAGCACACGACAAAGGATACCCAAATACCCCTCAAACACACAACAGGGGATACCCAAATACTCCTCGACAGATAAGACGCCACACACACACTACCCATCACAACTGGGCAGACAGTAGAGACCCCAGGAGAGGCCCAACAACTACGCCACCAGGAGAGGACCAACAACTACGCCACCAGGAGAGGCCCAACAACTACACCACCAGGAGAGGCCTGCACCAACAACTACACCAACCACCGTAACTGGACCCACACCTGCACCACCATAGCGACGGCAGCCAGGGACACTCACCTGTGCCGAGGCACTCAGTGGAGCAGGAGGCCCAACCAGCACAGAACTCAGACATTCAACAAAAACTCAGCCTTATCTGTGCATGTTGATATTTTAATCCTGCATAAGATGAGCCCACTGGCTGTCCCCCAGGTTACAAAGAGCTAGCGCTCCCATCCACCAAACTAGAAGAGCTAGCGCTCCCATCCACCAAACTAAAAGAGCTGAGCTAGCGCTCCCATCCACCAAACTAGAAGAGCTAGCGCTCCCATCCACCAAACTAAAAGAGCTGAGCTAGCGCTCCCATCCACCAAACTAGAAGTGCTAGCGCTCCCATCCACCAAACTAAAAGACGTGACTCAAGGTAGAAACTCAGGAGGGATGCTTATTTGGTTAAAATCAGAACTCCTACCCTCACAGTAGAAAGAATCAAAAAATGACAGAATAATTTGTGGCTGAAAATCAAGAGAAACCATACTGAGACACCTCCAAACCTCTTCCTCTGCTCGATGTGTATGTCCCTAATTGAGTCCCCTTACTGCATGTGTATGCCCCTAATTGAGTCCCCTTACTGCATGTGTATGCCCCTAATTGAGTCCCCTTACTGCATGTGTATGCCCCTAATTGAGTCCCCTTACTGCAATGAAGATTTTTTATTCATTACAGGAGATAACATCCATTTCTCTTCTTACTCCTCCAGACAGAACTATGACACAATGCCCATGATAAGAGCTGTTGCGGCTCTGCCCAAGCCTGGGTCTGTGTGTAGTCAATGGTACAGTAGGCTGCAGGTGACTCCTGGGTCTGTGTGTAGTCAATGGTACAGTAGGCTGCAGGTGACTCCTGGGTCTGTCTGGGTCTGTGTGTAGCCAATGGTAGAGTAGGCTGCAGGTGACTCCTGGGTCTGTGTGTAGTCAATGGTACAGTAGGCTGCAGGTGACTCCTGGGTCTGTGTGTAGTCAATGGTACAGTAGGCTGCAGGGTGACTCCCTGGGTTAGTGCACCTATGGCTCAGCTCTTGGCAGTAGCACTGTGGATTACGCCATAACAAACATGAGCTTTCTGAGAGCCTACCATCATAGTAAAGAAGGAGTTAATTTGGCCGTATACCATCTACACAAGATATTCCACCATGTGGCTCAAATTTCAAATATGCCCACAATTAAAAACAAACAAAAGAAATCATTGGATTAATTCTGAATGCAAAAAAACATAGAAATAGCCTAAGGAAATTATCCAACCAAAAACACCAGCAACCAGACAACCTAGATATACGGGCTCTATATAGATATACGGGTTCTCTATAGATATACGGGCTCTACAGCGGGTCCCAGTTAAAAATTGGTTTCTCTGTGTTTTTAGCAGCCCCTGCAACATGCTAGTCCACTGTAGCCTATAAGCCTTGTACATACTGTAATGTTAAACATAGTTTTGGATTCAGTGGCAAGATTTCTTGATTGTACAGTGCCTGTCTCTTAGTAATGTTTTAAAATGAGAGCTTCGTCAGCTGGCAGTAGGCTACTTTGTCGACAGTCATGAGAAGTTTGCTTGCTAACAGAACATAAATACGCTACCCAAAAACCTCGTGAATAGTTCAGATTTTTTTTACTACACTAACGAGGTTGAAATATAGCCTTTGCCTACAGCATCTCCTTAACAGTAATGTTAACAAAGGCAGGAGTAATGATGCAACGGTTTTCCTTTAGAAATCTTTTTTATTGAATCAAAGTTGTAGCCTACTACAGACATTCGATGAAGTGTTCTGCAATGAGTCTGTTTTTAACCCAGCTAAAAGATAGCCCAGTAAATTAACTAAACTTATCCCAGTAGCAAACAGTTTTTCTGGGTGTAGGCTACTTTGAAACTTCTGCGGGGTAACGGGAGCATTTGTTTTTAAAACATAGGCCTAACTTGCATCTTTCCATTCCAACCATTATTAGGCCTAGGCCTATTGTTATAATTTTTTGCAAGGTGTTGCTCCTGGCAAGACTTGTTTATAAGACGTTTGGTGATTAATTGATATCTGTTTTGGGACACGTTAAACTTTCTTTATACACGGGTTTCCCGTTTACCAACAAAACTAGATGCGCGCGCAGCCGTGGGGCAGAAGACCCTTGGAGGCTGTCCACAACGTTATAAACTTAACCTAAATAGTCGGCTGCTGTAAGCTACAATCGAAGTTTTATTGTATACCCTTGTTGTCTCAATGATAATAACATCTCATTTCAGACTATATTTCAAAGTTTGCCGTTCATTTGCATTATTAATATAACATCGTATTTTGTCATTTTTGGCGGAGACATGCATTCCGTTAGGGATATTGAACATATTTAACATTCTCTAACCATTGTGATTTCGAATTGGTGCAGTTTTCAGCACAAAAACTCATTTTATTCTTTTGCTCTTTTGCATTGCTCTATGCTGTTCTATGGTGCTTTCTGCCTCTTGGTTGCACACGCATGTTTTCGTGACGTTGCATAGAAATCCATGTATAATGAGGGCATAAAACGACTTGTTGACGCTTTGGGACATTAAGCTGCGTTAAGTTTTTTCACGTTAAGGATTGTATGTCCTTAATGTATTTATATATTTAGGCTTCTTGCGCAAACCCTGGATACTTTTATTGCCACACAACAATATTGGTGGTATTTGTTACATCTTCAAAAATTATTTGTTAGCTTCAAAAAGCACCGCTTCAGAAAGCTGCACTGCTTGTGAAAGAAGGGGGTGGGGGAGGGGAGCTTGCAGCCAAGTGTCGGAAAAATGCATACAACACAGAACCCGCTTATCGCATTAGTCACTGACAGTAGACACGCTTCCAGCCTAATGACTTTCACACATTTTGAATGATTTACAGTATGCCTATACATTAGCGCTCCACGTGTAGAGACTGTGCAGAATACAATGTGTGAATGATGCTCAATGATTTGCCAATAGCCTATAATAGTCTTCTGCTGGGTTGCATGTAGCCTACAGTTTTGCTGTACATGTTTTCAGCCTTTATTGGTTAAATGACCATTTTTATTACGAAAATATTTCTTAACTTCAAAAACTCAGTGTCTAAAACTTAGTGTCATTCAGACTCAACCCTCTTGTTGCTTTGATATATTTTTCGTTGTCGTTTAAACGTCGGCAAGCAGGCATGTTGCGGTTGCAATTTAAGTGAAATTTCTACAGTAGGCCTACAATATCCCAATATTGTATTGTGTTTGGTAATGGCTCAACTGTCTCTGAAAAGGCATTTTTGGCATTCTGAAATGAAAAGGCATTTTTTTTGCGAAAAACCTTTTTTATTTGGATTTCGATTCAAATCAACGAGTTGGCTGATTGCAAATGACACGTCAAGTCCATTTCAAGTCAATGTAAAATGGAAGCAGGAGCAGTAGGGGATCCCATAGCCCTGGGAAGATCACATTCCAGTTGGTCCTCCATTTAAGGCTATGACCTGCTCAATGACTTTGTCCAGGTGATCTAGTTATTGCAGACCTTTGTGGGGAGTTTGTAGACTAACTCTATGGGGTTCAGATCCGGCGACTCTGCCGTTGTTGGCACCCAGTTGATCCCCTCACTCTGAATGCAGGCTTTGACACTGGTAGCGGTGTGTTCTGGATCATTGTCTTGGAAGAATCTATGTGTAGACATGAGGAAACGCTCTCAAGTATGGACCGGCAACTTTTTTGATGATCTCTTCCGCGTAGAACTGTTGATCCATAATACCATCAAAAATGAGAAGTGGGCCCTGGCCACAACGCGAAATTCCACCCCAGACGTGCAGTTTGACCGGGTGCTTAACTCTAGGTCTTGCCATGCCCCTAAAGTTTGTCTTTCTCCAGCACTGCAATGCAAAACGTTCCAATGCCACTGTTGACTCATCGGTGAAGAGAACTTCATCAGACTTTTCACCAGCCGTCTTCCATTCTTCGATTCTTGCGCTTGACGTAGACGCAATTCTTTGTTTTTCCCCGGGTCATTGGGATAAATCTGGGCTTCCCAAAGTTCCAGCCAAGAGCCTGGACTGCTTTTCTCACTGTGCTTAAACAATAAAGGAGCTGCACCATTCTACAACAATTGCATCTACATTTTCATATTAGAATGTTTTGTCAAGTGTAAGCTTAAACAACGTGATCAATTTAAGTTCCCGTACCCCCGCTGAAAGTCTCATGCGCTTATCGTTACACTATCAAATCTATAAGTAACCGTGACAAATAGGGTATAAGATATATAAACTCACTCTATTGTATTATCATATATGTTTGGTAATGGCTCAACTTTCTGCAACAGTTTCTGCAGTTGACATAAACAGTGCCATTTCTGCTGAGAAAAAAACAGTGCCATTTCTGCTGAGAAAATGGGGTGCGTGATTAATGAAGGAACCCGTCCAAACTTAACCGGGACCCATTGTATATAGATATACAGGCTCTATATATATATATATATACGGGCTCTCTATAGATATATAGATATACGGGCTCTATATAGATATACGGGCTCTACATAGATATATAGATATACGGGCTCTATATAGATATACGGGCTCTATAGATATATAGATATACGGGCTCTATATAGACCCTTTCAAGAGAGTTCCATTATCAGCATCATAGTTGGCCCCACAAGGCTTCCTCGTGGCTACGGCCGAACAACACCCGTGGGAATATCCATGACCAACCCCACTCTCACTCGTGCTATATTGCTTAAACATTCCATATGTTATCTTAATGCAGAGGAAGTAGATTGAGAGCCAAATAGAACGTTCAAGCATTGTTTTTGTTTTTATTGCTGAAAGGGTCTATAGATATACGTGCTCTATATACAGGCTCTCTATAGATATACGGGCTCTATATAGATATATGGGCTCATAGATATACGGGCTCTATATAGATATACGGGCTCATAGATATACGGGCTCGATATACGGGCTCTATATAGATATACGGGCTCGATATACGGGCTCTATATAGATATCAGTGTTGCGCGGTCTGCCCGAAATTAAGCGGTCGCCCGCGGTTATGAGTCATAAACAAAATATTTTAATGATATTTGGGTCACTTGCGGGTGGGTCAGTTAAAATGAATTAAATATATATTTTCTACAAATAGGCCTACTTAAAATATCACGAGAAGGCTAGCATCAATAAAGCATCAATACAGTAAAGTCAACAGTAAAGAAGCTGAAGACGCGAGTTAAAATAATAAAAAGACACCCCTTCAGGAAAAGCGATATAGGCTATGAGAAATATTGGGAAAAGTTCTTAAAGAAGATGACAAGTTATGGTCTATGTAGGCCTACTTCTTGCGAAGCCATTTAAAAGTATGACAGCCAAAATGGGCAGCCTGCAGGAATAAATGTTATGGCACAGACTACACAGCCATATCTACCGGTATGTATAGGTTCGCGCATGCATAAAAGTTACCCTAGTCCATTGTGTTTGTGACTTTAAACAGTGGATGTGCTTTAGTAAAGCTTTGTGCTTCATTCAGCATTATAAACCAGTTCTTCTTACGCTAACGTTTTGACCAGCGATGTACAGTATCTCTTGCCTACCTTGCCTCACCATTTCTGTTTTCGAAAGAAAGATGTATGTCCATGGCCTTCAAATCTTATCCTAGTGTTCTAATCCTTGGTGGTTGCGTGCGTGCTTGCGCTCTTATTCTCATTCTCTCTCCTGCGCAAACATTATGTCCTGCATACTGCGTGCAGTTCTACTGCATAAAGTTTCGCAAATAAATTAGTTTGTTTTACAGAAATGGTCTACTGTCACACTGCATGCAGGCTATAACCAAAAGCACACATTTTGTAAATAAGCGGGTCGGATCGCGGGTCGGGTATAATTTTTTCCTAATTAATATTCACGGTCCGAGTTGCGGTCGGGTTGATTAAAATATCGGGCGACCGCGGGCCGCTTGTGACCAAACCCGCACAACGCTGATAGATATACGGGCTCGATATAGATATATAGATATACGGGCTCTATATAGCCATTTGGTCTCTGCATTTATCCCAATCCGTGAAGTGTACACACAGTGAGGTGAAGCACACACTAATCCAGGCGCAGTGAGCTGCCTGCATTTCTTGAATTTCCCCTTGAGGATCAATAAAGTAGCCTATCTATCTATCTATCTATCTATCAACAGCGGCGCTCGGGGAGCAGTGAGGGGTTAGGTGCCTTGCTCAAGGGCGCTTCAGCCGTGCCTACTGGTCGGGGTTCGCACCGGCAACCCTCCGGTTACAAGTCCAAAGCGCTAACCAGTAGGCCACGGCTGCCCCCGGCTCTATATACTGAATGCCTCAAGAGGTATAAAAATACAATGAGGGCAAAGAAAAATAAATATATACAAACAAAGCCAACTAAATTATATAGAATAATCCCTCAACTCAAACAAATTCTGGGACAACTGGAAACATTAAACAAAAGGCCTCACAATGATTTAGCTGGTGCTACATGGAGAGAGCATTTCACTCTAAATTGTGACCATCAACAAATATCTGACAGATTGGAAAACTTTAAAATGACCATAAAGGATAATCAAATTCCACTGGGTTTCCAATAAGCCAGAAAGAGCTTGTGGAAAAGCTACACAAACTACAGCCAAGAAAGGCCTGTGCTGTAGACGGCATTCTGAAGGAGACGCTAGTGCACAGACCTCACATTTCAATTGGCTACTCTAAAGCTCTTCAGTCTCATATTACATGTAGGACACTTCCCTGACTTACCTGAGCACACTAAAAGAGCCAAAACTCATGGAAACCTCAGGAAAACCATGGCAATGTACAGACTACAGTACAATGTACAAACTACAGGCACGTTCAGTCTCTCCATTGAAGAGGGCAGATAGAGCCAGGACACAGGCAGACCTGGCTGTCCAGAGAGGAGAGGCAGGACACGGGCAGACCTGGCTGTCCAGAGAGGAGAGGCTGTGCTCACACTGGAGCTTGTGAGCTGTGGAGACAGAGCTGCACTTCTTAACAGAATGCCCAAAATATGAGGAAATACAGACATTATTATTCAATAAATTAAATTCAACCCTCCCTGAGTTTTCAAACCTGGACAAATGAGGCTAAATTGCCTTACATCCTCGGAGAGCATAGGCGTGCATACATAGACACTAGGTGGTGCTAAAGCACTAGGAAGTTTGCCCTTTATCAACGAAAATGCCCTTTTGAAACTTTTTTTAAAATTATTAATATTAAGATTTTACTGAGGTCGGTTTTGAAATCCTGAGCCATTAAAAACGACTGAAACAATGCCCCGAAATGAGCCACCTCCTTGCGCACACCCGACCAGCCTATCTCTCTTCCTTTGTCACGTGAACTCAAGCAGTCGCGCGCAGGGCACGCCAGATGCGCAGCACCATAGCAGCTCAGTAAGCGTCTTCAGATAGCAGGCATGGTCGCTGACAGGCTGCTTCTCCCGTGCCCCATCAGCCATGGTAACATACAGATCAAGCAAAATCTTACAGTTTGCCCTCTAAGCCCAACATGTAATAATTTTGTTGTGCGGTAAAATGTCTCATTCAGCACCAAACAAGCATTTTTGCCGAGTGGTCACCTGATAAACTAGTTAGATGAAGCTAGATAAAGTTTTACGCTGTAGCCCAAATCAATGACAGATAACGTGACGACCACATACAAATAATTTCGGTAGATTTTGCAAATTTATGTGTGTAAGGGACCGATCAGTGAGGCATGAGGACACAAGGAGGTTTGGTTCAAAATGGAGGGTTTTTATTACCCAAAAAATGATCAAAACTGACAAAGTCTACAAACTGATAATTAGGCCTATAAAAGAGGTCAACCAAAAGTATAATGGCACTAAAGACACAACTGCCATGACGTAGACTGAACAAAAAACTGACCTGACACAATGTTCTTCTTCTTCTTCTTCTGTTTTTTATGGCAGTTTACAATCAGGTGTATTACCGCCATCTGCTGGACTGAGGTGCAGTTCATTTTGGGGTTTTCAAAGAAACACGATAAATCATAAAATAAACAAAATAAAATGAAATAAAAATAAAATATAGGAAAACAAAATAATCAAACAAACAAAACAAAAAGTTCTAAATCCTACTTGTTAACTGCGTGTCTTTGATAAATGACATTATGGAGCTATTTCTGCTTCCTAACCTGGGCTCTGCCAGCAATGCTTCCCAGGAGACTCTTAGCTGTAGTAACTAACCGCCATTTTCTTTTGCTCTCTTTCCCTAGAAAATCTTGTACACCTTAAAGGGACATGCTCCACATCTCTCTCTCTCCACAAACCTCACAATTCCCACTTGGATGTTTCTTAATGATAAATAAATTGCTGTTTAAACCTGTGTGACCTATTCGTAATCTGTTAAACCAAAACCTCCTCCTGTCTATTTGTGTAACTATTCCTTTTCCTTGATATTTCTTGTTTCAATTTGTATAAATGTCTACCCCTTCTCTCCTTATCCCACTCAGATTGCCACATTGCGTTCACTTTTTGTTTGATTATTACCTTCATCTCTGACTTACTGAGTGGAATGTTTATTTGAATTTCCTCTTCTTTTGTTGCTTCTTTTGCAAGTTTGTCAGCTTGTTCATTCCCTTCTACTCCTTTGTGTGCGGGGACCCATACAAACTGTTCTTCCCTGTTGATTAATTATAAACACCATTTGATTAATTTCATTCAGGAGGTCCTGTCTGCATGCTGATTCACCATTCTGAATAGATGTTAGTGATGACAGAGTCAGAGCAGCTTTAGGGAGCCTAGCCTCTTCTAGCCATTGCAATGCAATGATAATGGCTGCCATCTCAGCAGCAAAGATAGATATATGATCAGTAGTTCGCTTTTTGATATACATCTCAGATTCAGGAATATACACCCCAATTCCAGTCTTACCCTCAGAATCCCTTGATGCGTCTGTATATATTTTTGCAGTGTTGTAACACATAATCTCTAGATACTGCCCTACCTCTTTGTTTCTATGACTACGCTAGGAGAACATAACAACCAAGGTGGGGTTATTGCCAGAGGCAAGGTCTTGCTACAATGTCTCTATTTCCAACTGACTTGCTAATCTGTTGGCATCCCAACCAAAGCTACAGATCTGCGATCTCTCATATTCCCAACACTCATTTAGGACTTCCTTGGTAGGGTGTGATGCATTATGTCCTTTTAAATTGACCCAATAAAGCCATACACAATTTCAGGCGCCTGAGGTTTAATGGCATTTCTTCTGTCTCTACTTGTAGCGCTAGTACAGGGGATGTTCTAAACGCCCCACTACATATTCTTAGACTTTTAGCCTGCATTCTGTCCAGTTCTTTGATTTGTGTCTTTGATGCAGATTGGTACACAATACATCCATAATCAAATACTGATCTAATCAGAGCAATATAAACTCTTTTAAGGGACGTTCCTGAAGCTCCCCAGTTGTACCCTGATAAACATTTCAATACATTATTTCCCTTCTTGCATTTCTCCAACATTTTTGGATATGTTCCTTAAACGTTAGCTTCACATCAAGCCACACTCCCAGGTACCTAACAGTATTAACTTGCTTTAATTGTTGTCCATATAGCTTAAGTTCTATGGTAGGGTTATTCCTTTTCTTTGAAAAACAGATAACTTGTGTCTTTTCCACTGATAAATGAAAGCCCCATTCAAATGCCCATTTTTCAACCTTGTTAATAGCTAGCTGCATCTTAGCTGTAATGTTTTCAATATTGCGCCCTCTTATCCACAAAGCTCCATCATCAGCATATAATGCTCTGTTTATTCTCATATCTTCTATTGATTCAAATATATCATTAATCATTATGTTGAAAAACACTGGACTGCACACACTGCCCTGAGGTGTCCCATTTTCTATAGAATAGGTCTTGGAAAAATTAACCCCAACTCTGACTTCAATTGTTCTGTCTTTTAAAAAGTCCCCAATCCAATTGAACATCTTCCCACCAATGTTCATCCTATTCAGCTTGATCAGTAGCCCTTCCTTCCATAGCATATCATATGCTTTCTCTATGTCAAATAATGTGGCCAGAACTGCTTCTTTGTTATTTTGTGCTTTCCTTATCAAATTCTCCATGCAAACAGGGTCCATTGTTGTTCGTCCACTACGGAACACTACGGAACCCGCTCTGGTGTTTGGAGAGTAGATCTTTCTTTTCAACCTCATACATTAACCTCCTAACAACCATTCTTTCCATCAGTTTACATAAATTAGATGTTAACGCAATTGGTCTATAGCTTTTAACTTCAGTTCTGTCCTTTCCTGGTTTCCCAATAGGAATCACTACAGAGTGTTTCCAACACAAAGGTAATTTACCTTGCTCCTAGATCTTCTTATAAAGTTTTAGAATCCCAGACTTGGCCACATCATCCATCTCCTTAATCATTTTGTAGCATACACCATCTTTCCCTGGTGAAGTATTCTTGACCCCATTTAATGCCCTCTTAAGCTCACATAAAGTAAACTCCTTATCAAGTACGCTCTCACTATCTGCCTTCTCCCCTAGTAATCCTTTATTTTCCTCCATTACTTTAACTCTCCAAGATACTTCTCCGTCTGTTAAGTTTTTTGAGCTATGAACCTTGGTAAACCCTTTTGCAAGCATCTCAGCTTTCTCCTGATTAGTCACGGCCTCGACCTCCTTGTTTTTAAGCACAGGCATAGAGAATTCCCTTCTAACTCCTCCCATCTTTTTAATCATGCTCCAAACATCACCCACTTTAACTTCTGCCCCTATCTTACCACAAAATTCACACCAATATGTCCTTTTAGCCTCTCTTACAACTTGTTTAACCTTTGCCTGTGCTTTTTTAAATTCTATTAAATTGGTATATGAATGGTTTGATTTAACTCTTCTGAAGGCTTTATTTCTTGATTTAACTGCTTCCTTGCAGTCATCTGACCACCAAGGTACCATTTTCCTTTTCCTCATGCCAGAAGATTGACCAATAACCTCCTACGCTGCCTCACATAGTATATTTGTTATTTTTGAGTTTAATTCATCAATGTCACAACTCCTATCTGATATTATATCCATCAGCTTACCACTCACTTTATAACTATACATCCCCCAGTTTGCGCTCTCATTTTCCATCTTGGAAACCAGTTATCTTCTAAACACATATTTTGATTCCCAACACTTAACCAGATAACATAATGATCGCTGCCAAGAAAACTTCCCTTTACCTCCCACTGACTAACCCCTGCTATTTGATCAGATACTATCGTAAGAGCTAACACAGATTCTGTTCCATGATATGCATCAAATCTAGTGCATCTTCCATCATTTAAACATATTCATTTATTATCATCCATAAACTCCTCAATAGTCCTCCCATTTTCATCCACTTGTCCCTCCCCACAGAGTGTTATGAGCATTAAAATCTCCACATAATACTAGCTTTCCATTTTCGTCCTCATACATCCTATCTAGCATCTCTCAATATTATTTTACAAGGATTATAAAAGTTAATGATTTTAATCTTATTTTTACCTATCCATATATCAACCAGGACTACCTCTACATCTATCAGCACATTCAAGTTTACACTTCTATAATTTATCCCCTGTTGTATAAATGTAGCCACTCCACCTCCTGTAGTGTCCCTGTCTTTGCGCACTGCTGTATATCCATATATAATGAAATCCAGTGTTGGTTTTAACCATGTCTCTTGTATGCAGATAATATTGGGTTTGTCTTCTAATTCCTCAATAAAATGCTTTAGTTCCTGACCATTAGCTATTAAGCTTCTAGCATTCCACTGAAGAATAGACAGAGTCATGCTGCTTGTGATTCCTCTTGTCCAACCCCTGCTAGTAGTAAATCATTGATGCTGTCTATAGTTAGCTCCCCCACACCAATGTACTTCTGTGCTGCTTTTATAATGATTTTGATCCTCTCAGTCTTGCTCGCGGTTTGAGCAGAGCAATTGATAACTTCTGCTATGAAGGCTATAAACTTTACATTGTCCACTGCGATATATTTGGACTTGACCTCTTTCCCAATCCGTCTTATTTCCTGAGAGTGCCAGTGCTGACTTCGTCCAGGTATTTCTGGACCAGCTCCTGCTGTTAACACTGCTTCCTTTTCCCCTTTAACTTGTTTAATTGCTTCAGCATGTCACCTTTTCCTCTACTTTAACTCTCTGTACCTCTGCTGCACGTTTGTGCGCCTCACACCCTTTATACGCAGCACTGTGTTCTCCTCCACAACTACAGCATTTAGCCTTAACACCTTGCTTACATTTACCATAGTCATGATCCTCCCCTCCACACTTGCCACACCTTGCTTTCCCTCTACATACTGCCGCTATGTGCCCATACTTCTGACATTTAAAGCACCCGAGTGGTGGGGGGATGTACTCACGTACTTGGTAGCTCATGTAACCTACCCTTACTCTTGTTGGTAATGTTTCCTCTCTCATAGACAACAGTATAGACAAACTCTCCTTTTTAATCCCGTTTTTGTTATACGTCAACCTCTTCACTCTTCCTACCTTAGCTCCCGTCACATTTCTCATAATCTCATCATCAGCCAACTCAGTTGGGACCCCTGTGATCACTCCTCATCAGTAGCCAACTCCGTTGGGACCCCTGTGATCACTCCTCATCAGTAGCCAACTCAGTTGGGACCCCTGTGATCACTCCTCATCAGTAGCCAACTCCGTTGGGACCCCTGTGATCACTCCTTGCACTATTCTTTTCTTCTCCCATACAGCACACTTGACTTCTTCCCCTCCAAGATGGTCATTTTAATCAAAATGTCTCTATTATCAACACATGTAATGATTAAACTTCCATCTCTCAATGGCTTAACTAACACAGTTCCTACAGCATCATAGAACGCTTTTGATAGCTTCAATGGGTTCAAAGAACATGGCGAATCAAACTGAAGTTTTACCTTGATCTCTTCCTGTTGTCTTACGTTTACTCTAGTATCTTCCTCACCCAACTTCAGAGATTTAGCACTTAAACTACCACCACTATTAGTTCTGCTTCTCTTTTTTCATTCCTAGAGATAACTTTCTCCCATCCACGGTTTGTTTCTCCCGCTTCCTCATTCTCCATCTCACTCGCACTCGTTTCTGCTACGTCACTTCCTCCCATTGCCGTAAGTCGGCGCATCAACCCAGAACGCACCTCAGTCGCTAAAAGGTTGTCGTACCCTCGACCTGACACAATGAAACAAAAGGGAACATGTATATCGGCTTGGCCAAACCAAAGGACACAAACGGGATACACTAAATACATAGACTTAAATCATAACACAGAGCAAAGTAACTAAAGTCAAATTCCCCCCTCGGGCACATGGCAGACGTGGTACGGTCTAATAGGTCGGCACCCAGACTTAAGTCCTCTCAGCCCTCAGCCACACCTGTGCCCAACCAGGAAGGGAACGCCCCCAACGCTCAGCCCAGGTAACTCAAGACAAAAGAAACACATGATTAGTAACCAACAACTTATATAACCTTACAGTGTTAAAATGTGTGCACCCATATAAAACAATGTAAGGCTAAAGTACAAAAACTAATAAATAAAGTAATAAATGAAACAAAATGTTGAGTGAGTTATTTGAATAGAATAGCACATGTGACTACAAACAATAAAATGTGCAGCAAATTCATGATGTACCAAAAGAAACTAATAATGTGCATTTGTAAAGTGAGGGCTTGTGTTACCATGTGTGGCTGTGGCCATCATAATGTGTTAAGAAGAACGTTTTCTGTTGTATATGTTTTGTTAGGCAACATGTATTAACACATTCATTTGTGACATAAGAAACGGGAAGTTCCCCATTACCTGTGAAAAATGCCCATCTGCATTCATGTAATGACAACAGTCAGTAGCCCACTATAACTCCTTCTCGTACTGTTTGGTCTCTTTATTGTCTTACAGATCAAGTAAAATCGTACAGTTTGCCCTCTAAGCTCAACGTGTAATCATTTTGTTGTGCAGTAAAATGTCTCATACAGCATCAAACAACTGACAAAGTTTTACGCTGTAGCCCAAGTCAATGACCGATAACGTGAGGAGTACGACCACATAGGCTACAAATAATTTCGGTAGAGTTTGCAATTGCAAATCTATGTGTTAAGACGAACGTTTTCTGTTGTATAGGTTTTGTTAGGCAACATAAATTAACACATTTTGGTCTCTTTATTGTCTTAATTGTATATTGATTTACTAATTGCAACACAAGTCAAATTTCATTCAACATGTGCGTGTAATTTTTTTTTATAATTAAGTGTTCCACGTGCGCTAAAAAGTGCCCCCCCTGAGCACCTGCCCCCCAAAATGTCTGTGCACGCCACTGTCGGAGAGAATGAGGATGTGGCCATTCTTACATCCTCGGAGAGTATGAGGATGTGGCCATTCTGGCTGCAAAATTTGTAGCAGCCTGCCGTAACTTGAGGGACAGCCAGTGAGGCCACAGCCATAAACAATGTTGTATGTTATTATTATTAGAATTGATTTACTTTTATGTCTTAGTTGATTTCCAAATCTGTTAACCCCTGGTTTGTATTTTGCCCTCCTATGTGTGTGTAATTGAGCTTTGGCAATAATGACACGTTCAAGCCAATAATGCGTTTTTGAATTGAACTGAATTGAATTGAGAGACCATCGTCCTCTAGAGAGCAAGACCATCGTCCTCTAGAGAGCAAGACCATCGTCCTCTAGAGAGCAAGACCATCATCGTCCTCTAGAGAGCAAGGCCATCATCCTCTAGAGAGCAAGGCCACTCTAGAGAGAGAAAAGGAGGGAGAGAGTGAGTGAATGAGAGACCACCATCCTCTAGAAAGAGAGAGAAAGAGAGACCACTGTCATCTAGAGAGAGAGGGAGAGAGACCACGGTCATCTAGAGAGAGAGGGAGAGAGACCACCATCCTCTAGAAAGAGAGAGAAAGAGAGACCACTGTCATCTAGAGAGAGAGAAAGAGAGACCACTGTCATCTAGAGAGAGAGGGAGAGAGACCACGGTCATCTAGAGAGAGAGAAAGAGAGACCACTGTCATCTAGAGAGAGAGGGAGAGAGAGAGACCGCCATCCTGTAGAGAGAGGGAGAGAGAGCACCATCCTAGACAGAGAGAGAGAGAGCACAAACAACCAATTCACAACAGGTGCGTTAATTCAAGTGAATAACTTCCTGTGATAATGATTAAGACTAAGTAAGATCATAAGACTTACATAAGACTACGATAATGGTTTATCATCTATCACAACAGCCTACTACGATAATGGTTATTTAGAATCTTCTATCAGACTCAGATAATGGTTTTCATATTCTTCTGCGCTGGTAGTAATAGCAGCAGCTCAACCAAACCATTAACTTGTTTAAGACTGACAATATTTCGGACTAACATTATTAAATCAAATACAGACTATGTTTACATGTGCAAAGCTGATTTCAAATGTTGTAACCTGCACCCTAGGCTATGCAGATTGTGCTGTTTAGTCTGTCTAAACCAACAGGCTAATGGTGTGGGAACAGTGTTCACATTAGCCTTACACGCTGCCCTGTAGGGATACTCCAGATGAGGCTATTTATATATGTTGTAACATTCAGCCACACTTGAGTTCAGACACGCTTTTATGGCTGTTTCAGGAGCAGGGCCACAGACACAAAACATAGCACACACTAGGGAAGTCAAGAACACACGTAGATCACACACACACACGTTAGGGAAGTCAAGAATACACGAAGATCACACACACACGTTAGGGAAGTCAAGAATACACGTAGATCACACACACACGTTAGGGAAGTCAAGAATACACGAAGATCACACACACACACGTTGGGGAAGTCAAGAATACACGTAGATCACACACACAGGTTAGGGAAGTCAAGAATACACATACTGTAGATCTCACACACACACACACACACACACGCGCGCGCGGTGGGACGCAGCCACACCAACACAAAAGGTCACACACACAAGGTAGAACTACAAAGGGGAATCACACTAAAACAGGTACATAAACAGTAAATACAAACACAAACACACACATAACAACCCAAACACACACAATAACAACCCAACAGGCACAAACACACACATAACAACCCAAACACACACAATAACAACCCAAACACACACATAACAACCCAAACACACACAATAACAACCCAACAGGCACAAACACACACATAACAACCCAAACACACACAATAACAACCCAACAGGCACAAACACACACATAACAACCCAAACACACACAATAACAACCCAACAGGCACAAACACACACACAATAACAACCCCAAAGTTCTCCCAGAATCCTCAGCGTGCAACATAGTGGGAGCGGTATTACATAGTCTCTTACACCTACAGTATGCTACAATATATATAAAATACAGTTATTTATTACACCTATGCCACAATTATTTATATATATATAGTAATACAGTTATTTATTAAGACAGCAGCAGCATCATGTCAATCATCATTGCTTTCGTTTCTGAACGCCATATGCTGCCAGTTTAGGAGCAGTTCACCTATTGTGTTATGCATTAGCCTTCGGGTTACTATAATGATGTCTGCCTATTTGCTTCACTTTTTGCCCATCTTAATGGTCCAAACTTCACGTATTCTCCATCAAATGTGTGTGTACTGTCTACTGACGGTCCACTGGCTTACTGTTTTACTGCTACACTGTTTACATGCTGTACATGCTACATGCTATATTAGCACATATGCATAACCCCTCCCTCCCTGCCACAGCCTGGATTGTAGACGTGCTTAATACTTAATACTTTATACTTTATACTTAATACTTAATACTTTATACTTTATACTTAATACTTAATACTTTATACTTAATACTTGACACTTGACCAATGGCTGTAACCCTATTATTTCAACCTATTCTTGCACTGATATAGTTTTTATATTACTTTGTCTACATTATTCTCTTATATGTCCATATTTATTGTATGCTGGTCTGTAGACTTTGTTCCTGTTGCACTGTTGGACTTACTTATTTGCAACATCACCATGACACTCACTCTCATAGAGCACCTTACCATGCACACAGAATCACAGGCTCAGTTCCTGCCCTGTCACTGCAAGCGCCTCATGCTTAATCATCCTTAAGCACACTATGTGGATATTTGATTTAGTTTTATTTAGTACATTTACTATTTTAGTATTTTTATCTCCTACTGTCTTTATTGTTCAGTGGTGTTTTTTTATAGCCTAGAAATCTAGACGCACCCTAGCGGCAGCAAATGTAATTGGTAGGTTTTTTTTATATTTATATACCTACTTATATTACTTTTTCTGCTGTAAGTGCATGTTGTGTGTGATGTCTGTATGCTCCTGAGACCTTGAATGTCCCCTTAGGGATCAATAAAGTATATATCTATCTATCTATCTATCTATCTATCTATCTATCTATCTATCTCTATAAATCTATAAATTTACCTCACAGGATCAAAATAGTATATATAGCCTACTTATACTATCTATCTATCTATCTATAGACTCGTTATAGCCTAGGCTACATGTCTATATTTTTCACATGCAAAAATGCAACATAAGTTGCCTTATTCCCTCGTGAGGTGACGTGAGCTATGGTGTTTTCACTGGGAAAATATGTTCCCATGTGCAAGTAACCTACTGTGGAGAGTTCGCTTTGGCCACGAGATGGCGCAGCGAGACCAAAACACCGTCAGGGCGCGTTACAGGCCCGCTGTGGTGACGTGCCCCAGAACGAGAGCTGAGAAAGGGGTTGAGCCAGAGAATGACGGGCTCTGGTTGAGCCTGTCGGGAGTGTGCGCGTGGGGCGGCGACAGCCTGCGTGCCTCTGGCAGGATGTGGGCAGAGGGCGGGACCACTGGCAGCTCGCTCTCCGCAGAGTTTCAGGTTCGCACGCGAGATTCTGCCTATGTGGCAGGCGGAGAGGATTGACGTTAGCTCGAGCAGGCCGAAAGTAGCGAGGGCGGGGGATCAACACCGCAAACCAAAAGTTAACCGGGAGAGGTGAATGATTAACAACGACGAGAGTGTCCATTCGAACCAGCCTTATCTTACTGCCGTCTGATCCAATCACTCTCTTTACCTGACGCGCGACTCTCACGCGTCCCCGGACACACTCGAGTCTTCCACCGACCGGTCGCTCCTCACGGGGTCGCTCCAGAGCGAAGGCATGCGCCGCAGCCACTCCCACACGTACTGACCTTGTTTTGAAACTTTTGGGCTGAGTGTGTGTGTGTGTGAGTGAGTGAGTGAGTGTGTGTGTGTGACAGAGAGAGAGAGAGAGAGAGAGAGAGAGAGAGAGAGAGAGAGTGTGTGTGTGTGAGAGAGAGAGTCTGTGTTTTCGTAAGAGGGAGAGAGTCTGTGTTTTCGTGAAAGGGAGAAGAGACTAGTGAGGAAATGACCACGGAAGGGCAGGCGACGAGGCCAGACGGTCCCGTGTCGGCGCCACCGAGCCCCGTCAGTCCTCTCGCGCCTGTAGAGCCGGACGACGAGCCGCAGTCGTCGATCACGGACGCAACGCAGGCAGGGATTAAGTTCGCCAAAACGTTTGCGCTCATCTTCCCTATCTACGTCGTGGGCTATCTCGAGCTCAGTTTCAGCTGGGTCCTGATCGGGCTTGCGCTGCTTTTCTGGTGGCGACGGACGCATGGACACCGGAATACACACATCAACCGGGCGCTGGCGTTTTTTGAGCACAAGGAAAAAGCCGTGCGGCAGAGTTTACCATCATCCGAGCTGCCACCGTGGGTAAGTGTGCCAGGAGAAAAACGGCGCATGCGCGCGCTCGCTGTCACTGTTGTGATGTGGTGGTGATGTCCAGCTATGGAAATGATTGTGTGTGTGTTATTGAGAGAGATAGAGATAGAAATGTGTTTGCATGTGAGTGTTTGTGAAGGCTGAGCAGATCAGAGGTCAGGGAGGTGAGTCAGGTTAGACTCCAGAGATCCAGAGTTAACACACACTTACACACACACACACTCCAGAGATCCAGTCTTGTGCACGTGGCCTAAAGTACCACAAATGAGGGCGATGCTTTTACAGGAGTAGCCAGAGTTTTTGAAAACATTGTACCATGATTGTACCACTACCAGATGTCCATGTAAGCATCGAAAGAGCAACCAATTTTTTTAGTTTGTGTGTGTGTCTGTGTCTGTGTGGGTGGGGGTGTGTTTGTGTGTGTATTAAGGCTGTATGATTTCTCTGTCGGATATTGATATTAAGTTGGGTCATTGGTGAGCATGCCTAGTATATAAGTATATATTTACGCCAGAGTGTAAGGGGTGCCACACTGGCGTAAGTTAAGGGGTAAATGCCACTCTGGCGTAAGTATACTTATATATACATATACAGATACACATACATCCTTTCAATTTCTCATTGGTGGGCATGCCTAGTATCAGCACTTGTCATTGGTGGGCATGCCTAGTATCAGTAATGGACTGGGATCCAAAAACGGCCCTGGCATTTGCAACACCCCCCCCCACCACCACCACCACACGGCCCTATATGACCCCCCCCCCCCCACCACCACCACCACCACCACACGGCCCTATATGACACCCCCCCACCACCACCACCACCACAAGGCCCTATATGACCCCCCCCCCCACCACCACCACCACCACAAGGCCCTATATGACCCCCCCCCCCCCCACCACCACACGGCCCTATATGACCCCCCCCACCACCACCACCACCACAAGGCCCTATATGACCCCCCCCACCACCACCACCACCACAAGGCCCTATATGACCCCCCCCACCACCACCACCACCACAAGGCCCTATATGACCCCCCCCCCCCCCACCACCACACGGCCCTATATGACCCCCCCCACCACCACCACCACCACAAGGCCCTATATGACCCCCCCCCCACCACCACCACACGGCCCTATATGACCCCCCCCACCACCACCACAAGGCCCTAAATGTCACTCTGGCAGTGAGTAATGATGCGCATTACTTATGTCCCTTGTATTCTGGGGCACCAATCACATCGGTGTATTTGATACAGGCGGGCCAGATGCGAGCTCTGGGCTACCAATCACATCGGTGTATCTGATATAGGCGGGCCAGATGCGAGCTCAGGGGCACCAATCACATCGCTGTATCTGATATAGGCGGGCCAGATGACAGTCGTAGGGCCAATCCCAAAGTCCGGACTCACCGACTCATGTACTTTGGTGCGCGTTCTCGTGGAATTTGTAAGGGCTTCGGGCTGCCCCAATGTCGTAAGGGCTTCTGGCTGTCCCAATGTCCCAATGTCGCATTTCAAAGTGCGTGAGGGTTTGAGTACACACTTACCGAGGCCTTTCCATAGGTGCAGACTTCACCAAAGGGAATTACCCACAGTTCAAAGCGTTGTGACGTTTACCGTGGAGACCATAGGGAATTACCCACAGTGTTGTGACGGTTACCGCGGAGACCATAGGGAATTCCAGAAATTACAAAGGTAAACAACAGCACGACACACGTGCATGGTGCAAGTGTCAGCAACATTTTAGTTATTAATGTACATGTGACCCCATGAAGTGCTGCTGTCCCAATCCCATGTATACCCATCTGAGCCCATGTGGCCTCACACACTCACTCACTCAGCACCTGAGATCCGTTAAGTCTGGGAGTCTTTAGTCCTTAGTCCTCAGGGCTTTGAGTCTTTAGTCTTTAGTCCTCAGGGCTCACTTTAGTCCTTAGTCCTCAGGGCCCATTTTGGGATTGGCCTGTAGTGTTATCCAATTGTGTCGAAGTCCGGGATCAGTCAGTAAGCATTGGTCGTATAGTTGCGTGCTAATTGCGTGTAGTGAGATTTTCAAATGCATGCTTGGTGCCGCCCTTCGAATTGGGCCATTACATTATTCATGTCTAGATCCTTAATCTTTTGGATTTGGGTCTGGAATCTCCAGGCTAATGGACAGTGGTCGCCATTAGAGCATTAGAACCATGGACGGTGGTTGCCTGATCGCCAAATTAATCACTACTACTACACAACAGAAACGCCTTGCAGTGAAATGACCAGCTTGCCTACACCAACAGATAGAAATAGACACACACACACACACACACACACACACCATGCCTACAGTATGCAGTATCACCCCACAATTCCTAATATTAAATTAACCACTTCTGTGTGTCACTTTTACACTTGCTAAACATCTGGCTGCTAATATAAAACCATAGATGTGTGTGTGTGTGTGTTTGCCTAGTGTATAAGAAACACAGAACCCCTGATAGGTGAGCTTCACTGGGTCCGAGTGTGTGTCTGATGGACTGGTTCTCTAGAACAGGAGATAGTAGCTGAGCTATAACTGGGGATATGAGTTAGCGTGCTAGCAGGCCTTTAGCCAGTGCTAGCTGAGCTATAACTGGGGATATGAGTTAGCGTGCTAGCAGGCCTGTAGCTAGGGCTAGCTGAGCTATAACCAAAGATTGTTAAGGCGGAGCAAGATATTTCATCAGGAGCCACTTCCGGGAACCCGGATCGCACGAGGGGGGGGTCAAAATCTCCCTTTATGCAGAGCAGAGGCAGCGACTGCTCCATTGAAGTCTATGGCCATAGCTCAGAATTTCACCACATATGCTAAGGTCTTGGTTCTATATAGTTAGTAATGTGAATTTCGGGCACGTTTTCATGATCCTCAAACTCTTCTGAACAGTTCAGGTACATTTTTAGCATTTTTGAGCATTCCAGTCTGGAGAAAATCGACCTTATATCAGATGTGCGCCGGTTATTTATGCCGCTGCTGTTGGCCGGTTGCAACGTACGCTCATCAATACGTCATCGACACGCCTCTTTATGCAGACAGGATTCGATCCCCATTTCGCGCCCATAGACATGAACTACGACGAAGTATCTTGCTCCGCCTTAACAATCTTTGCTATAACTGGGGATATGAGTTAGCGTGCTAGCAGGCCTTTAGCCAGTGCTAGCTGAGCTATAACAGGGGATATGAGTTAGCGTGCTAGCAGGCCTTTAGCCAGTGCTAGCTGAGCTATAACTGAGGATATGAGTTAGCGTGCTAGCAGGCCTTTAGTAGAGACTTTCTAATGAGGAGACACAGCACTCAAAAAATCCTCCATAGAAATGCATGGGCTTAGTTTGTAACGCCAATATGGCAGTTGTCTACGCATATCACACCCCTTCCCCAGCAAAACGTCAACATGTGAATACATTGAGCCAATCTTGTGCTGTGTTGTGAATACATTAAGCCAATAATGTGGTGTGTTGTGAAGACATCGTGCCAATCATGTGTTGTGATCTCGCCGCTGGAGCAAGATTGGTGTCGTGAAGCCGCCGAGTAGAGGGACTTGCCTAAAAGGACTTTGCCTTTAGCCAGTGCTAGCTGAGCTATAACTGGGGATATGAGTTAGCGTGCTAGCAGGCCTTTAGCCAGTGCTAGCTGAGCTATTGTTGGTGATGGGTGTTCTTGCTTTTCAGTAGTTAGATTGCTAGCTCATACTGCTGTTTTAAGAGTAAAGGGGTATGTGTATGTGGAATATGAGAGATGTGTGTGTGTGTGTGTGTGTGTGTGTGTGTTTGTCAGATAAAGGTGTAATGTGTGTGTGTGAAACATAAGAACAGGACTGGAGGCTAGTGGGTCAGAGTGGAACTCTCTGGTCAGCACTGCAGGATTCATTCCCTTTCAGACATCAAGCTGAAGTCCAGATGATGTGGAAATGTACTAGGGGTGTGAAGAGGTCTTCCACAAGCACACAAGGCTTTCAGACATCAGGCTGAAGTCACAGGGGTGTGAAGAGGTCTTCCACAAGCACACAAGGGTTTCAGACATCAGGCCGGAGTCCAGATTATGTGGAGGTCTTCCACAAGCACACTATTTTTAGGCTTGTTGGAAAAAAGAAAACGTGTTCCAATTCATTGCATTTTTATGCTGTAGCCTACAAATTATATTTGTGTTAGAAATATCAGTATGGGCAAGTAAACAAATGTAAACAGGTGACTCGTACTCGGTCTGAAATAAATATCACTAGTTAAAACATTTCAACATATAGCACACCTGGACTGTTTTTCATTCTGTGACTTTAGGTCTATTAAAGGCTATTTTTCCAGCAGTATATTTCGTCATTGAAGATTTCTTAAAAATTGTGTTGAAATATTGTCTCAAATCTAAGCCTCTCGTCTCGTGGGCTGAGTGTATCGCCGCTCTGATAAATTTCTCAATAAACGACATCATTGGAAAAAAGCCATTTTACATTCAACTTTTAACTAGTTAGGCCTGTATGATCACCACGGCAACATATTGGCAATTTTACAGACCTAAGGCTGCGCAATAGAACATGTTGAAGCTATTTTGAAATATGCTGGACACCTAAAGGAGAATAAACATTGGGATTCAGGAAAATTATAAAAACATGACTTAATGTTTTTAATGTGACTTAATGTTCGTTTTATTCAATTTTTTAAATCGTATTGGATAGTCACAGCAATTTATTTATTGGCAATGGTTGGGTATGCGACGCGATCAATCACATCACACTCTCACACACACACACTCTCACAGATACACACTCTCACAGATACACACTCTCACACATACAGTACACACACTCACTCACATCACACTCTCACACATACACACACTCACATCACACTCTCACACATACACACACTCACATCACACTCTCACACATACACACTCTCACGCATACACACACACTCTCACACACACACACACACTCTCACACACACACTCTCACACATACACACTCTCACACATACTGTACACATAGTGTGCTCTCTATGGCAGAACGATTAAAGGCCAGTGTGCTCTCTATGGCTCTCTATAGCAGAGTGATTAAAGGCCAGTGTGCTCTCTATAGCAGATCGATTAAAGGCCAGTGTGCTCTCTATGGCTCTCTATAGCAGAGTGATTAAAGGCCAGTGTGCTCTCTATGGCAGAGTGATTAAAGGCCAGTGTGCTCTTTATGGCAGAGCAATTAAAGGCCAGTGTGCTCTCTATGGCAGAGTGATTAAAGGCCAGTGTGCTCTCTATGGCTCTCTATAGCAGAGTGATTAAAGGCCAGTGTGCTCTCTATGGCAGAGTGATTAAAGGCCAGTGTGCTCTCTATGGCTCTCTATAGCAGAGTGATTAAAGGCCGCCAGCAGCGTCTCTCTTAGGTCGTTCCTCTTTAGCAGTCTCAGGAAGTACACACGCTGATGGGGGAGGAGAGGTGGGGGCAGGAGAGGTGGGGACAGGAGAACAACAGGTGGAGCAGCTTGTTGATGAGGATGTCGGGATGATGGAGTTGAATGCTGAGCTGTAGTCCACAAAGAGCATCCTCATGTACGTAGGTGTTCGGGTGTTCCAGGTGGTTCAGCGCCGCGTGCGTCGTTATGGCGATAGCATCCCCCGTGGACCTGTTTGACCAGTATGCCAACTGATGGGGGTGGAAAGAGGCTGGGAGGCTGGATTTATGCACCATAGCACCAGTTTCTGTGTGTGTGTCCGCGCATGCTGTGTGTGTGCATATCTGTGTGTGTGTGTGTGTGTGTGTGTGGGAGAAAGAGGCTGGGAGGCTGGATTTATGCACCATAGCACCAGTTGACTGTCTTCAGTGACCATCTCACTTGGAGTTGGCTAGTGCTTTCTGCTTCCTTTGGAGGTGGCTATTCTGCTTCCTTTGGAGGTGGCTAGTGCTTTCTGCTTCCTTTGGAGGTGGCTAGTGCTTTCTGCTTCCTTTGGAGGTGGCTAGTGCTTTCTGCTTCCTTTGGAGGTGGCTAGTGCTTCCTGCTTTCTGCTTCCTTTGGAGGTGGCTAGTGCTTTCTGCTTCCTTTGGAGGTGGCTAGTGCTTTCTGCTTTCTGCTTCCTTTGGAGGTGGCTAGTGCTAGTGCTTTCTGCTTCCTTTGGAGGTGGCTAGTGCTTTCTGCTTCCTTTGGAGGTGGCTAGTGCTTTCTGCTTCCTTTGGAGGTGGCAGTGCTTTCTGCTTCCTTTGGAGGTGGCTAGTGCTTTCTGCTTCCTTTGGAGGTGGCTAGTGCTTTCTGCTTCCTTTGGAGGTGGCTAGTGCTTCCTGCTTCCTTTGGAGGTGGCTAGTGCTTCCTGCTTCCTTTGGAGGTGGCTAGTGCTTTCTGCTTCCTGCTTCCTTTGGAGGTGGCTAGTGCTTTCTGCTTCCTTTGGAGGTGGCTAGTGCTTTCTGCTTTCTGCTTCCTTTGGAGGTGGCTAGTGCTTTCTGCTTCCTGCTTCCTTTGGAGGTGGCTAGTGCTTCCTGCTTCCTTTGGAGGTGGCTAGTGCTTTCTGCTTCCTGCTTCCTTTGGAGGTGGCTAGTGCTTCCTGCTTCCTTTGGAGGTGGCTAGTGCTTTCTGCTTTCTGCTTCCTTTGGAGGTGGCTAGTGCTTCCTGCTTCCTTTGGAGGTGGCTAGTGCTTCCTGCTTCCTTTGGAGGTGGCTAGTGCTTTCTGCTTCCTTTGGAGGTGGCTAGTGCTTCCTGCTTCCTTTGGAGGTGGCTAGTGCTTCCTGCTTCCTTTGGAGGTGGCTAGTGCTTCCTGCTTCCTTTGGAGGTGGCTAGCGGTTGTATTCCTTGCCACACTCTGCACGGATCTGTCAGCTCTGATAATGACCCGTAACTCTGATAATGACCCGTAACTCTGATAATGACCCGTAACTCGCAATCAGAAGTGTTCGGGACACAATAGATCGTCTCACACAAACATATGCACTCACTCACACACACACACTAACAGTGCAGCTAAATATATGTATGTGTTATACTAGGGCAAGTCCACGGAAAATGGACTTTTTGTCACATCCATAAGACAGCCATGGGGTCAGACCTGGTTTTGTCGGTTAAAGTTTTTTTTTTTGCACAATCTTGTAGACTAGGGGTATCTCTTTAAGATTTAGGAGGCTGCCCAGTAAAATGCCTTGGCATTTGTATGATGTGAATGATAACATTCATTGTTTGTGCATTTTTTCTCATGTACATTCTTCAGCCAAAATAGCAAATGCTCAAATTTCATGTAATATCATTCACATCATACCATACCATCACATTTTATTGGCGTTATGGATGTTACAAAAAACATAATTTTCCATGGAATTGCCCACTACCATATAAGGCATGTAAGTACACAGACTCCCCAAAGTGGCACCCCCCGTCTCCCCCCCCCCAGTTTGGCTGACTAGTCAGACTAGTTGGGAGTGGGTAGACTGGGAATATCACACACACACACACACACACACACACACAGTTGCTAGTAAAGTGTTGTGAAAGGGCAGAGGTCTATTTGTTGGGCTTGTGTGCTTTAACGGACAGTGCAGAGAGTGACAGGAGGCAAGTGGGAGAGATCAGGAAGTGACCCGGGTTGGTCTCGTTACCCTGGGAACACCCAAACGAATACGGAAACCAGGTGCCCGTTACCCTGGAAACACCCAAACGAATACGGAAACCAGGTGCCCGTTACCCTGGGAACACCCAAACGAACCTTTAGCAAATTTGGGATTTGCTCTGCAGGTCCATGTGGCCAAGAGGCCCATTATGGAATGTTTTTTGTGACAAAATTAAATAAATAAATGAAATATGAAATCAATAAATTAAATATGAAATAAATCATTAAAAGTTGAAATAAATAAATAAAAGATTAAATAAATAAATAAAAAGTTAAATAAATAAATCAAATGTGAAATAAATAAATAAATAAAAGATTAAATGTAAAAACCATATATACATTGACATTTACATTCCATATGCACGGTTATGCAATGTGCCATGAAATAAATAAATACGTCAGTCACCCATCAAGGCGGGACCTAACCACTGATTGCTGCCTGAAATAACAGGAAGTGATCCAGCTCTGAGTCAGACTGTACTGGCTTGCTACCTGTGAACCACACTGGACTAAGGACATAGCTCAGACTTGTATCATAACTCACGAAACATACAACAACAAGGATTTCATTCTAAATTCATACTTTTGGGAAGATATCAGGTGTGAAAGCGTTCTGTCATTTGATGGGTCTGTTTGCTGTGTCTGAGGGGTTGAAAAGACATGCTATGTGCACATCTAGAGCTAGCGCTAACAGTTAGTTATCGACATCTACAGAAAGCAAACTTCTATCTATGGCAAACGACTTTGCTATTGCTTCT
>NC_055975.1:30920655-30930655 GCF_018492685.1 Alosa sapidissima
GCCTTGCTTATCAGACTAGGCCTTATTCAGGGCCAATTCCAGCTACCAACGGACCACAGGAAAACCTGACGGCCACGAAACACCACTAAACGGAGATTCATTCTTTTCAAAGCACACAATACAGTTGTACAGTTTTACAGATGTTATCGTGGGCAGCCAGAAATGTTTCCGCAGGCCGCCATTGGCCCCCCCGGCCGCACTTTGAGAACCTATGCCCTAGAGAGATGTACGTTACCCTGGAGAGATGTACGTTACCCTGGAGTAGAATGCCTGTAATTGTTCTTCAGTATAGATGAGCGAAAGTGAAAACAAATAATCCAAAAATACTGAGGCAGAAAAGTTTATGGAACACAAAATGTGTGTCACTGTGAAAACTTTTAGCCATGTCTGTATACATATTCATTCATTCATTCATTCATTCATTCATTCATTCATTCATGTGTAATAATTGTCTGTGTTTGATCTCTCTGTTTCAGGTTCATTTCCCTGACGTGGAGAGAGTAGAATGGCTTAACAAGGTAACTTGAGTTTATAGTATTTGTTTGTTTGTGTTTATAGTGTGCGTTTGTTTGAGTTGATAGTATGTGTTTGTTTGTGTTTATAGTGTGCGTTTGTTTGAGTTGATGTATGTGTTTGTTTGTGTTTTATAGTGTGCGTTTGTGTTTATAGTGTGCGTTTGTTTGCTTTTGTTTGTGTTTATAGTATGCCTTTGTTTGTGTTTATAGTATGCATTTGTTTGTGTTTATAGTAGGGTTGGGCACAGAAACACGGTTCTAATATGGCACCGGTGCCGACACAAACGGTAGTAACTGCATCGAATAACAACGTGGATTTCGGTGCCTCATTTCGGTGCTTAAATAGCGTTTTTTTTATTTATTTATTTATTTTTATACGAGGCATCACTGCATGTCATGCGCCATCTCTAACGTCTTGCTCTGATAGCAACACATCCAGATACAGTTAGCTAACATATGATAAACACTGGATGTATAAACCAGAGGGGTGCACCACATAGGGAGTGGACAGTGTTTGACAGCTTGCGTGAGCCCAAGTAGCTTATAAAGCGACATGCGAGCTCCGGTCAAAATCTAGCAGTAGTAATCTAACTACACACAAGCAAAAGGCTATGAAACAACATCAACAGTAGGCTAGCCTATACATTACACAATATCCTTGTTAATGCGCTAACTGACATTTATTTGAAATGTTATCAGCAAAGTTGTAAGGTGAATTAAATAACATAATGGCATGATATTAATCTTTCATGTGCATGAGGCCCATATAGCATCACAATGAATATGAAGATCATGTTAAAAGTTAGCTGGCAAAAACATAAATATGTAGGTTACATACCTGATGTCACTGAGCTGTCAAAGAGGCTACGAAACCATCTCCGTATGCCTACGTTATCGCTAATTAAACTCAGCTGACTGGTGTTAGCGAATAGCCATATATTGCTGTTAAAATACTAGCGCTGGGAATCTAAACACTTCAACACTGACAGATAGCCTAACATGTTCAAAACTACTGTGTGTTATGGGTTAAGACAAGACATTTCTTGAAGCATTTGGGAACACACTGAATTAACTGGAAAATAGAGTCCCTGTTAGATTAGCTTGCTTGCAAATGCCATTGTCCATGACCTGGCAGTTTTATGGCAAGCGGTTTTAACATACATTATGGCAAACCGCCTACACTGGGTAAACTTGAAAGCAGAGCTCACCATTGTGTGTGCATGCATGGCAAGTTGTTTTAACATTTAAATGTATTATTCGTAGGAGCAATGAGATATTGATAGTAAATTGAATTGTACAGTTCAATTTCATGTTCAAATTTGTCTTATCAATAAAAAAAAGCAATTCATGCTTTAGACCACTTTAATTTAAAACATTTTAAAAACAAAGTACCGGTTCAGGCACCGTTTCGGCACCGGCACCGTTTTAAAAGTATCGATTTAGCACCGGTATCGGATAAAACCCAAACGATACCCAACCCTAGTTTATAGTATGCGTTTGTTTGTGTTTATAGTGTGCATTTGTTTGTGTTCATAGTATGCGTTTGTGTTTATAGTGTGCATTTGTGTTTATAGTATGCGTTTGTTTGTGTTTATAGTATGCATTTGTTTGTGTTTATAGTGTGTGTTTGTTTGTGTTGATAGGATGTGTTTGTGTTTATCGTATGTGTTTGTGTTTATAGTATGATTTGTTTGTGTTTATAGTATGCGTTTGTTTGTGTGTGCTGCGTGTGTGCAGGAGATACTTTAAATACTTCTCATCAAGTCTTATGTTACCTCTCTGTCTCCCACACACA
This sequence comes from Alosa sapidissima, assembly GCF_018492685.1. Lineage (NCBI taxonomy): Eukaryota > Metazoa > Chordata > Actinopteri > Clupeiformes > Clupeidae > Alosa > Alosa sapidissima. The sequence continues at coordinate 30,922,966 of NC_055975.1, forward strand.
CACACACACACACACACAGACACACAGACTTTAAATACTTGTCTTTAGATCTGTCATCTGTAAGTGTTCTCATCAAGTCCTCTTGGCTGCTACGCTCCTACACACTATTTTCATTTGTAGTTCCCCGTTGGTGGAATAATGTATCAGAGCAGGAGTGTCCCTTCCAACTCCAACACACACACACACACACACACACACACACACACACACACACACACACACACATACATACATAGAGAGTACCTTGTCTCATAACCCAATACACACACACACACACACACACACACATACATGGAGAGTACCTTGTCTCATAACCCAATACACACACACACACACACACACACACACACACACATACACACACACATACATAGAGAGTACCTTGTCTCATAACCCAATACACACACACACACACACACACACGCATAGAGATTACCTCCTCGTTCCGGTGACGTCACAAACCTAATGGCTGCTTGAGAGAGTAGCTCCCCGTCCTACCATTAAATCCACATACTTTATTAAGTTGTTGTCCCCTAAAATTAGCTAAGTTGATTCAGAATAGCGCAATGTGTCAAAGTACCATCCGAGGAACATCTAAGTATTTTGAAGAGAAAAGCAACGCTGCATCAAAGGAGCCTCGACTGTTGCTAAAGAACCACCAGTTGAACAAAAGCCTGACAGTGATATGAATTTTACTATCATTACTGAACGTCGCAAATTTGGGCAGGAGGTCAAGGAATCACTTGAAAAACTGGAATATAGACCAGACTGTTCATGGCCTAGTGGGGCGCATTCCGGCGGCAGAAGACTAGAAGGGTAAGCAAACTGGAAGATGGCCACAACCGACACACACAACTGCTCTCTTTTTTCCTACATCGAGACCGACAGCTGGACGCTAGATGTGAGGCGTTGGAGAATGTTCAAAGACGGGATAACCTGCGAATATACGGGATTAAAGAAGTGTCTGAAGAAGGAGATACAGTAAAATGGATTGAAGAATTTCTCCGTACAATTCTATAACTGCCGACCGAGTTTGATTTAAGATTAGAATGAGCTCACAGATCCCTACGGCAGAAGCCCCAGGTCATTCGGGCTGATGTTTCATAGTTTCATACTGCAAAAGGCATGGCAGGAGAACTGAACATACTGAGGGTAGAAAATCACCATGAATCATGACTACACGCCAGCACTGCAAAGAAAGAGAAGAGAATATTCTGACATTAAGAAACAGCTGAACTCGAAGCAGATAAAATTCCAGAGCCCTTAAGGCCTATTTACAGTTGCCATTACAGATCTGTCGCGTGACAGTGTGATGTCAAAATGACGTCAATCCCTCAGGCGCGCCAGTGTGATGTCAAAATGACGTCGATCCCTCAGGTGCGACAGTGTGATGTCAAAATGACGTCAATCCCTCAGGTGCGACAGTGTGATGTCAAAATGACGTCAATCCCTCAGGTGCGACAGTGTGATGTCAAAATGACGTCGATCCCTCAGGCGCGCCAGTGTGATGTCAAAATGACGTCGATCCCTCAGGCGCGCCAGTGTGATGTCAAAATGACGTCGATCCCTCAGGTGCGACAGTGTGATGTCAAAATGACGTCGATCCCTCAGGCGCGCCACGCATTTCAGCCTCGCACAGGCAGCTCCTGCAGAGGAGAATTTTGTTTAAGTATCACGTGTGGTCGTGTCTTGATCGAAAGCAGGATGGACGAGCTAGAAGCCATGGTCAAGGAGCAGATGTGCCTGTACAGGCATCAACCACATTTGTGAAGTTCATTCATAAGTCTATACAGGACAACAGCAGGCATTTCATATAGCCTAGCCCACACACACACACACAGACACACATTTCATATAGCCTAGCCCACATCTTAAACTAACTGGGAGTCATTTAAATAAAATGACTGTAGTCATGAAGTTTGAATACTAGTCAGTTTGAGATGAGAGGGAAGTTAGCTTGGCTAGGCTACAAGCGAGAGTTGAAGTTCAGAGGACTGTTTTGTTATTACAGTCATGATTTTTTTATTATTATTTATTTATTTGAAGTATAGCTCTGCTGCTAAGACCTGAAAAAAATCTCTTTCCACTTTAGGAACACAAACTCATCTCTCAGCGCCAGCCAGATAGCTGTACACTCCTCGGAAACTATGCGAGAGATGGTAATGTCCCCTAGACCCCTATGGTAATGTCCCCTAGACCCCTATGGTGATGTCCCCTAGTCCCCTATGGTGATGTCCCCTATGGTGATGTCCCCTAGTCCCCTATGGTGATGTCCCCTAGACCCCTATGGTGATGTCCCCTAGTCCCCTATGGTGATGTCCCCTAGACCCCTATAGTGATGTCCCCTAGTCCCCTATGGTGATGTCCCCTAGTCCCCTATGGTGATGTCCCTATGGTGATGTCCCCTATACCCCTATGGTGATGTCCCCTAGACCCCTATGGTGATGTCCCCTAGTCCCCTATGGTGATGTCCCCTAGTTTGTAAGTAGCAGCAACTGAAGTCTGAAGTGTCATCACAGAGGCTAGTTTGTTGCCAATGCTACTGAGGGCTGGTTCAATTTTCTTCTTCTACGGTGTAAAGTAGGTAGCGATATCCTTTCCACAGCAGTGACCCCTCTGTCCAGGAGAATACTGCAACTAGTGTCGTGACCACCGCGCACGTATATAAATAGTTACGACGCTCCCGTGACGTCACAACTGATGTGTGCAGTGATCAATGCGTCGAGTATAAGAACGCTTTACCCTGCAATGCTGAAGTTTTATTCAAGGTGGACCGCTGGTCTTCAATTCTGCATGAGAGTCAGCCGAAGGCTCGAAACACTGGGGCTTCACGTGCATGCAGGTACTAAACAGAGCCCAGCCAAAAACTCCAATAAAATTTTGAACAACTTTGAGGGACAGCTATGACCATGCAGGATCATCCAGACCAAACGTGATTTGATACATACTATTCCTATTTATGTACCAGCATGCACAATTTGAGCCTCCTACATGGTTTAGTTCTTGCGCTATGGGCTTGTGAACTTTGACAAAAAAAAGGCCTAACAGACGTTATGGGCTTCCAAAAATGGCAAAAGATGATATGTGAAATTCCAATGTGTCAATTAGGGCCGTGGCACCCGAAATTCAAATGGACGCCACGGGCGAACCGTTTGAGATATTGACCTGAAACTTCAGTTTCCGTTGTTTGGTAACATAAGGCATATTTTCACCACTTTTCAGCAAAATCTGAGAGGTACCATGTACATGATACCCTGATTTTGGCTGTTTTCACTTGGAATGACCCTAAAGTGTTGTGTGTTAAAGTGCTGTGTGTTGAAGTGTTGTGTGTTGTGTGTTGTGTGTTAAAGTGCTTTTAAAGTGTTGTGTGTTGAAGTGTTGTGTGTTGAAGTGTTGTGTGTTGTGTGTTGTGTGTTAAAGTGCTTTTAAAGTGTTGTGTGTTGAAGTGTTGTGTGTTGAAGTGTTGTGTGTTGTGTGTTGTGTGTTAAAGTGCTTTTAAAGTGTTGTGTGTTGTGTGTTGAAGTGTTGTGTGTTGAAGTGTTGTGTGTTAAAGTTGTATGTTTATTTGTTTGTCTGTATGTTTCTGTATGTTTATAACTTGTGCTGTTTTCTGGTTGCTGTTATTGACATGTGTTCATTTGTAGGTGTATATCAGTATGTGTGTGTGTGTGTGTGTGTCTGTGTGTGTGTTTTGTATGTATAAAAGAGAGTCTGTTATAAAGGTGTGTGTGTGTGTGTGTGTGTGTGTGTGTGTGTGTGAAAGAGTATATATTATAAATAAAAATGTGTGTGTGTGTGGTGTTTGGAATTGCATTTGATAAGAATTACTTATTGTGTGTGTGTGTGTGTGTGTGTGTGTGTGTAGACGGTGAAACAGATGTGGCCTTTCATCTGTCAGTTTGTTGATAAACTTTTCCGAGAGACCATTGAACCAGCCGTCAAAGGAGCCAACACACATCTGAGTTCCTTCTGCTTCACCAAGATAGACATGGGAGACAAGGTAACACACACACACACACACACACACACACACAAATATAAGTAATTCTTATCAAATGCAATCACGCACGCATGACCCAACATACATACATACATACATACATACATACATACATACATGGTAAATTTGCTTACTTTTTGAAGCAAATACTAATCTTCTCTCTCTCTATCTCTCTCTCCTCTCTCTCTCTCTATATCACCCCATCTAGCCCCTCAGGGTGAATGGAGTGAAGGTCTACACTGAGAATGTAGATAAACGACAAATCATCATGGACCTTCAGATCAGGTACACACACACACACACACACACACACGCACACAAATCATCATGGACCTTCAGATCAGACACACACACACACACACACAGATCATCATGGACCTTCAGATCAGGTACACACACACACACACACACACACAGAGATCATCATGGACCTTAAGATCAGGTGCTCACACACACACATACAGTAAACACATGTAACGGAGGCGAACTGAGCTAGCATGCTAGTTGCTTGTGTAAATCCTCACACCCCTAACCTTATGATGTTGGAAGCCTGGGCTTTTAGCTCAGTGGTTAGAGCGTTCGACTCCCATGCCGGTGTGTGTGGAGGTGGCGGGTTTGAGGACTGTGAGTGGCGGACGAATTACGATCTCTGTTACATACACACACATACACTCACTCACTCACTCACACTCACACACACTCACACACACACACAAGCACACTTCAGCGGGCTAACTCTCTGTTTCAGTTTTGTAGGAAACACGGAGATTGATGTGGACATCCAGAAGTACTACTGCAGAGCAGGCATCAAGAGTATACAGGTACACACACACACGCACGCACACACACACACACACAGACACATGCACACACACACACACACAGACACAGAGACACACATACACACAAACACATACACACACAGACACATACACACAAACACATATACACACTCATACACATACACACACACACACACACACACACACACACACACACACACACACACACACACAGACACACACACACAGAGACACACACACCCACACATAAACACACACACACAAGCACACCCAGAACCACAAACTCTCCCATGTTGTCACATACACATGCACATGCACACACACTAATACTTAGAAATGTGAAGGAGATACTGTGTGTGAGTGTGTGTGAGTGTGTGTGTGTGTGTGTGTGTGTGTGTGTGTGTGTAGATTTTAAAGTTCCTATTCAATGAGTCAGCAGCAGGGCTCCACCCTGTTTCAGAATGTCAGACATGTACACACTCACACATTACACACCAGTCCATCAGGAATGTGTGTGTTGTTTTGTGTGTGTTGACTGTTTGTATTGACTGTTTGTATTGACTGTTTGTATTTGTTGTCCTAGCTGCATGGAGTCCTGCGGGTCGTCATGGAGCCGTTGCTAGGAGACATGCCTCTGATTGGAGCTCTGTCAGTCTTCTTCCTCAAGAAGCCTGTGAGTTGGGTTTGTTTTGTTTACTGAGTTGGGTTTGTTTACTGGGTTTGTTTTGTTTGCTGAGTTGGGTTTGTTTTGTTTACTGAGTTGGGTTTGTTTACTGGGTTTGTTTTGTTTGCTGAGTTGGGTTTGTTTTGTTTACTGAGTTGGGTTTGTTGGGTTTGTTTTGTTTACTGAGTTGGGTTTGGTTTGTTTACTTTTTTGTTTGTTTTTCTGCATTTGTTTGTTTGTCTATCACAGGGGTTCTCAAAGTTGTGATTGGTGAGGGCCAATTCAGGAACCCAACATTAACTGAGGGCCACCAAAGGGGTGGGGGGAGAAAAAGAAAAAAAATAAACTGGAAAACAATCCCATTTGTAATGATTTTAATGAGCAGGTTGCATCTCTACAGTTTATATTTATAGCATTAAATCCCATTTGTAATCATTTTAATGAGCAGGTTGCATCTCTACAGTTTATATGTATTGCATTAAACACATTTTAATTCATAACTGAGGCTAAACCTGGCAAAACCTGGCAAAACTACAAAACAAAAAATTGCAATGCACACACAATCCCTGGGGTTCTCTACCCTCAACAGACAAATTTGGGATATAACAGTTCTGGTTGCAGTCCATTTCAAGTACAAACTTATTTAGAACAAACAGTCCCAGTGTGCCTTGCTTATCAGACTAGGCCTTATTCAGGGCCAATTCCAGCTACCAACGCACCACAGGAAAACCTGACGGCCACGAAACACCACTAAACGGAGATTCATTCTTTTCAAAGCACACAATACAGTTGTACAGTTTTACAGATGTTATCAGATGTTTCCGCGGGCCGCCATTGGCCCCCCGGGCCGCACTTTGAGAACCTATGCCCTATCAAGAAGCCTGTTAGAGTTAGTTTTGTTTGTCTTGTTGTCTTCTCTGTTTGTCTTGTTTTTTATGTTGTTGTTTCTGTTCTTGCATCATTTAGTTTAGAACATTAGCGGTACAGATGTTTTTGGGTACGAGGCAGTTACCAAGAGTTCAGAACATTAGCAGTACAGATGTTTTTGGGTACAGTACGAGGCAGGTACCAAGAGTTCTTCTCACATGCAACAGCTTCTACTTGTGAATCGGAATAAGAGTTCTTCTACTAGTGAATCGTAAAAAAAGTTCTTCTACTAGTGAATCGTAAAAAGAGTTCTTCCACTAGTGAATCGTAATAAGAGTAGGGGTTTTCAACCAGTGGTTTGGGCCCACTTGTGATCCGTGAGCTCATTGCTGGTGGTCCCTGAAGGCCAGTGACTAAATGCTATAGCTTTATCGTAATCAAGAGTAGGCTATGTCCTTCATTTAGAACTCCCTTGTCAAGCCATAGCAGACCAGACTAATGTAAAGAAAACCATTAGCCTATCTTATTGGTTCTACACAGACTAATACAAAGGAAACCATTGGCCTATCTTATTGGTTCTGTATAGACTAATGTAAAGAAAACTATTAGCCTATCTTATTGGTTCTAAACAAACTAATGTAAAGGAAACCTTTAGCCAATTTTATTGGTTCTATACAAGGCAGACACGCTTAATGGTGTTAATGGTAATGGTACATAATCCATCGTTTATAAGGACATAATGGTGCTCTAACAGCTCTAATATCAGGTATGCTAGTAGTTCTATTAGTGCAGGTATGCTAGTAGTTCTATTAGTGCAGGTATGCTAGTAGTTCTATTAGTACAGGTATGCTAGTAGTTCTATCACCAGTATCAGGACTTGTGGCTTGTGCATCCTCCACTCAGATGAACCTGCGTGCTGGAGCGGGGCGCTGGTAGTGTAGTGGTTAAGAAGCTGAGCTAGCATGCAGTAGCGTATGTGTGTAGGGCGCTGGTAGTGTAGTGGTTAAGGAGCTGAGCTAGCATGCAGTAGCGTGTGTGTAGGGCGCTGGTAGTGTAGTGGTTAAGGAGCTGAGCTAGCATGCAGTAGCGTGTGTGTGTAGGGCGCTGGTAGTGTAGTGGTTAAGGAGCTGAGCTAGCATGCAGTAGCGTGTGTGTGTGTGTGTGTGTGTGTGTGTGTGTGTGTAAGGCGCTGGTAGTGTAGTGGTTAAGGAGTTGAGCTAGCATGCAGTAGCGTGCGTGTGTGTGTGTGTGTGTGTGTGTGTGTGTGTAGGGCGCTGGTAGTGTAGTGGTTAAGGAGCTGAGCTAGCATGCAGTAGCGTGTGTGTGTGTGTGTGTGTGTGTGTGTGTGTGTGTGTA
>NC_055975.1:30933155-30940655 GCF_018492685.1 Alosa sapidissima
AGGCAAAATGAGGACCATTCAAGAACCAATCAATTGAGCATGTGTAGGCCAATCGGCCCACATCATCACATACCCATCACCATACCTAGAGATTGGCATGGGTGTTATTTCAGTTAGCCTATTAGCTGGTTTGATTTGCATTGAGCTCAATGATGAAAGTCGAGACCGGACCAATCGTCAAAATGTCGGTGTCCACCACTCTAGTCCATCCTAAACGAACCAGAAAAGGGACTCAAAGTGTTAAATACCGGAATTTTCCTTTAATATCCCTACTGCTGACACTAACACCTCCACACACACACACACACACATAAAGACTCATGCACTTATAAATGTCTCAAGCAGTTAATTTCACAAGAGAGAAACACACACACACAGAACGGACAACGTGATTTACAAACACACTTTATTTGCGCACACAAACACGAACAGCATCCAGCATGGTTGTAACAACAACTGTAAACTGCAACGCAAACGTAACAATATTAGTTAGGAGCCTTACTTTCAGGGTGGCCAACTGCAGGTTGAGGAAACACGGACATTTAGCAAAACATTTCATTTTAATGGACAATAGCAGAGAACACACGTTGTGGTTGGATGTTTACTTTCTGGTTTGTGGCCTGCGCAAAGACCCAACGGCAAGTCGAAAGGAACCTTTTAAGTTTGTTGAGTGTGACGTCATGGACGAGCAGAGGTCAAGTGTGCAGGACAAGAGGGGTGTTTGGGGTTTTCTGTAATTTATGCTTTGTATAGAACAAAAGAAATCCAGTGGAAACTAGATGGCAGAAGTGTGTAGGCCAATCGGCCCACCAGCTTTTTCTACTTTGTCACCTACAGATGTTTGACAGGTACGATATTTGGAAACACCATGTTATTTCCCATAGACATTTGACGACCGGAAGTTGGGTGGATACGGATGTTTCGGAGGCGGGACTTATTCCGGAGAGGTCTATTGTGTTATGGAGTAATTCCAGATGATTGCCTTGCGATGGAACCGTTCGTTTTATTGTATTGACTGTAGTCATGGATCTTGATATGGAGAATGGATATTTATATGATTGATTGATTGTTGAATTGTGCATTGCTTTATGCTGGAGAGTTAAATTCTCTGGTGGGAATATGGTTGAGGCAGAAGGAGGTAGAATGGTCTGAGGTGAGCAAGTGATTGCCCCTGCGTATAGGCCTAAAAACTTCTAGCGATTTGAAGCCTAAGTACCCTATAATTGAAAAGGGTTGTCAAAGTTCATTTTGATGTAGTTTTTGAAGTTTTTCAGTGATTGATCTGAGATTATTGTTTGGAGTTTGTTTTTTTTCCTTTTGTTTTTCCGATTTCTCCAGACTGGTACAAGCTCAGCTGCTAAAGTGGAAATAAAAACTTAAAAGCTATTTTTTGAGAAACATCACCACTGTCTCCTATTTCCATCACCGCAACGCCATCCCGATCACAAACACACACACTTAAAGACATGTCTCATGTCTAGCTGAGTCTCCAACACCCCCCCCCCCCCCCCCCCCCACACACACACACACACACACTCACACACACGTAAAGACATGTCTCATGTCTAGCTGAGTCTCCCAGTAACAGAAAACTCCCCTTCCTTTCAACATCTACATCCTCCATTCTCCCTCTCTCTCTTTGTCATTCTCTCTCTCTCTCTCTCAGTATGATGTGTGTGTGTGTGTGTGTGTGTGTGTAATTTGGGTGTGTCATGATTTCCGTTTTGTTTTCCGTCTGAGTAATAATCAGAGGAGAGTGACTCAGAAGGACACACGTCCACACGCACACGCACACACACATGCACACACACACACACACACACACATACACACAATCACTCACTTTCTCTCTCTCTCTCTCTCTCTCTCTCCCTCTCTCTCAAATTCATATTTAAATTCACTTTAATTAAAAACACTTTATTGGCATGACAAGGTCACTCTTATTATAGTGTCTTTGTCTCTCTCTCTCACTCACACACACACACACACACACACACACACACACACTGTCTCCCTCACACATGTGTGTGTGTGTTTGTGTCCGAGCTGCTCAGATCCTACACACGGAGGATGAGCAGGTCTAGAGCATGTCTGGTAGCCTAGGCTTTTAAACGTGTCTGGTAGCCAAAGGGATAGTAAGTAAAGTAAAAGGATACGTCCTTTTAGGCAAGTCCTCCCACTCGGCGGCCATCTTGCAGCACACTTTGGGCAGTTATCAGGATGTGTCTCCTCATTAGCAGGTATCAGGATGTCTCTCCTCATTAGCAGGTATCAGGCAGGATGTGTCTGGACTTTGCATTTGTGGGCTACAAGAAAGGCCAAACAGTTGGCAATATATAGCTCCACACTAGCAGTTACAGGAAGCACATTTATTTGGAAAAGACCATGTTTCTTGTACCGGCCATGAATCTGTGAAAACTCATGAGAGAGAGAGAAAGAGGGTGTGTGTGTGTGTGTGTGTGTGTGTGTGTGTGTGTGTGTGTGTGTGTGTGAGAGTGAGAGAATGAGAGCAATATTTTCTTTCATCATGTTTGTCTGAGTCTCGTTTGGATTGTATCCGTGGCAACAGGAGAGTCCTGCTGTGTCCATTTAAGGGCATTTCTCTCAAAGCAGGGATCTGTGTGTGTGTGTGTGTGTGTGTGTGTGTGTGTGTGTGTGTGTGTGTGTGTGTGTGTGTGTGTGTGTGTGTGTGCTCCTACCCTAAGTTACAATATTGCCAAAGCATTACAAAGAAAAACATGGAATAATAAAAACAGGAGACAATAATAATAATAATAACTTTACTAATAAAAACAATAAGAATCTGATAATGTAATAACAGAGGGAAGACAACATAGGTTAATAGAATAGTAAAACTGATAAACAACAGTAGGGAAGACAACGTAGGTTAATAGAATAGTAAAACTGATAAACAACAGTAGGGGTGGGATCACTGGCTTACACTTGCATTTCTTCTTTCGTGACAGGCTAGTACATATTTAGCTTACCCTCATTATTTTCATTTAAAATTTCAGGTCGTATGTTACTTGCTTTTGTAAGGAAGGTTTTAAAAATTGACATTTTGTTAGGAAGGATAATTAATGGGAACTGACTGGGAAATTTGGTCTCATTGGCATTTATTCCAATCCGTGAATTAGTGAAACACACTCAGCACACAGTGAACACACAGGTAACCCTCCGGTTACAAGTCTGAAGCGCTAACCAGTAGGCCACGGCTGCCCTGCCCTACTTCATCTGGGGCTATGATAACTAGGTCGTATCTCAGTGTCTTTCCTCTCTCTCTCTCTCTCTCTCTCTCTATACTCTCTCCCCCCCCCCCCCCCAAGATAGAGAGATTGGGACAGATGAAGGTTGGACTCTGTTGTTTCTCTACTAGTAAACGCTGCACATCCACAACTCACACAGCGCCCCATAATAATCAGAGCAGAGAGAGAGACTAACACACGCACACACGCTAACGCACACACGCTAACGCACGCACGCACATTTTTCATTTTTTATCTTTCTCCTTCAGCTGCTGGACATCAACTGGACGGGGCTGACCAACATGTTGGACATTCCTGGTCTGAAGTAAGCGATCACTCTCACTCTCTGATACACATACACATACACATACACACACACACACACACACACACACACACACACACACACACACACACACACACACACACACACACACACACATATGCTCACACAAACACACATACACACACACACACATATGCTCACACAAACACATGCACACAAACACACTTACACATACACACAAACAGACTTACGCATACACACACAAACACACTTACGCATACACACACACACACACACACACACACACACACGCACACACACACATATGCTCACACAAACACACGCACACAAACACACTTACACATACACACAAACAGACTTAGGCATACACACAAAAACACACTTACGCATACACACACACAAACACACACACACACACACACACACATATATGCATACACAGACAAACACACTTACATGCATGCACACACAAACACACATACACACATGCACACACGTGTAAGCATGTGAAGGGTTAAGATGTAAAAACAGTCAAGTCCATTTTTGATTAAATTACAGAAATATATTTATTAACTTAATATCAGTCAAACTGATAACTAAAAACTTAAATTGACATTAACATATTTTGAACATTAGTGAAGATGGACTGAACTTTTTTGCATCTTGCAACTCCTCATGTATTTTAACAAAGATGTAATTTCTCTCCCTCTCTCTCTCCTCTCTATCTCTCTCTCTCCTCTCTTTCCCTCTCTCTCTCTCTCCCTCTCTGTGATGTCAGGGTTTGCTTCTCTCCCATTGGTCAGTTAGGAGGGAGTCCTCTACCCTCTAGCCAATAGTTGACCTATATGTCAGTCAAGCCTTATGGTCCCATGGTTCTAGCACATACATACACACACACACACAACACACACACCCACACACACACACACACACACACACACACACACACACACACACACACACACTTAAACACATGTAGTTACACAATCACACACTCACATACACACTCAAGTCACACCTACAACTTACAACACTCACAAGCAAACACACACACACACACACACACACACACACACACACACCTTGGAAAAGTTACCTGCCTTGTCAGACAGGTTTTTAGGTCATCTGTGTGAATTTAACCTGGAGCCACACATGTCTGGGTAGTGGACACACACACACTCAGGCACACATGCACAGACACACACACACACACACTAGGGGTGTGAATCTCTCATGTAAAAGACGATACGATTCGCATCTAGATACATGGGCACGATTCGATACAAGAAAAGATACATGTTTATAAAAAACGATTCAGTACGATTCGATGCAATTCGATGCAGTTCAAGAATGGAAAGCATTCTGAAAGATTTTTTATAATTTGCTCAAGGTGCTCATTCATTTTATATTATCAGTTATCATGGTCATGGTTGTCAATTAGGCAACAAAATCTGTCAATATGATTATCTAAACTGAGGTTTGTTTCATATACTGTATTGAAATGAAAAAAGAATAGTCTACATTTCAGTCAAGCACAGCAGCCAAATACAACATAAAAATACATTTTTATAGACTTTACAGATTTTATAGAGTTATATCTGATTGTTTTCATGGAGCTATAGCCTTGTTGAGGTAAGACAATACCGAAATAAAATAAAACAGTGCTTAAGACACTCTTGGCCTTTTCTCATATAGGCCTAGCCTACCCTACAAGAATAAAATAGGCCTACAAATCAATGAACTCTCTGGGCTTATTTTGTTCCAACAGTAGACCTAATGCAGAAACCTAAAATGCCACAAGTCTTAGTGAATATGAACAAAATCATTGGCTAATAATTTGTGCATCGTTTTAGCAGCAAGGGCCAAATTATTATTTAACATTAAGGAAATCCCTTCATCAAAGGTAAGGCTACTCTACAGACTATCGTTGCTGTTTAGGAATGCTATAAGTGTTTAATTTCGCGCTGGATTTCGAAAAACAAAAGCCGACCGAGTTGTCACATGCTTAAGTTGCTACATGCTTAAATTGCAGTAGATGTATGGGTAATGAGGTCATTTGACAACTTTGGGCAGTGAATGTAACCAAAAACGAACTGCAGTACCCACAATTCCGTACCACGTATAGTTTTAAAACCGGAAGTGGGATGAACCCGCTGCTTGGAACGTAATTGACAGTCTGAGCGAGCAGAAAAGGTTGTGCACCGATTCATAACAAGTAAATCGATATAACGACCGGTTCATTTGAGTTTTTTTCCGATACGGGGCGATACTTTACGTATCGATGTAGCCGTATCTTACACGTTAAAAACGGATACCGATACGTATCGGTTTAATCTTTACACCCCTAACACACACACAGACGCACACACACACACACACAGGCACACACACACACACACAGGCACATACATACACAGACACAGGCACACACACACAGGCACACACAGGCACACACATACACAGGCACACACACACAGGCACACACACACAGGCACATACACAGGCACACACACACAGGCACACACACACAGGCACATACACAGGCACACACACACAGGCACACACACACACACAGGCACATACATACACAGGCACACACACATACATACATAGACACACACACACACACACACACAGGCACACACACACAGGCCCACACACACACACACAGGCACATACATACACAGACACACACACAGGCACACACACATACATACATAGACACACACACACACACGCACACAGGCACATACACACACACACACAGGCACACACACACAGGCACACACACTGGGAGTTCCAGAGTTTGGGGGCCAAGGCACTGAAGGACCTGCCACCATCAGGGTGGAGAGTCTGGTGGCTGCAGAGTTTTGAATGTGTTGTAGTCTGTGAAGGGTTTTAGTGGGGAGACCAAGGAAAAGTGAGTTGCAGTAATCTAGACGGGACATAATGAAAGAGTGAACCAAAGTCTGTGCATCACTAGCAGAGAGGAAGGGTCGGAGGCGTGCAATGTTACGGAGGTGAAAGAAGGCACACACACACACACACACACACACACACAGGCAATGTTGCGGAGGTGAAAGAAGGCATTCTTAGTGAGTGATCTGATATGAGGATCAAAGCTGAGGGTGGAGTCAAGTTGAATGCCAAGGGTTTTAACAACAGAGGTGGAGTGGACATACACACATGCGCACACACACACACACATGCACACACACACATACACATGCACACACATGCACACAGACCCATCCACACACACACACACACATGCACACACATGCACAAACAAAAACACAATGAGTAATGGGCTTTACTTTACAGAAAGAAATCTCTCCCTCTAACACACACACACACACACACACACACACACACACACTCTCACACACACACACACACACACACTCACACACACACACACTGACACACTCACTCCATAAAATGGGTTGCTGGGAGATCTCATCTACACACCTGCTTTCAGTGCTTCTTTAGCCTTTTACTGACACCTAGTGGGCAACGTTCAAAATACACACACACACACACACGGGCCTTCTGGCTTGTGTTGTGAAACATTACATGCTGTTCATTCAGCATCAGAGAGAGAACACACACACACACACACACACACACACACACACACAGCATCAGAATACATCACTTAAAGGTGCCATGTGTAAGAATTGAGGTAAAAATATCCGAAAAAATGAGCTACACGCATCAAAAGAATGAGAAGAAATAAGGGCGATGAGCTGAAGGGCGATCGGGCTGTGGCTAGTAATTTAGCATGCTAACACCTCAATTCTTACACATGGCACCTTTAATGCATTGGGTACGGTGGGCACATCATTATGAATTATGATTTATTAAACATGATCATCATTATGATTTACTTAAGCATGATCAACATGATAACGTGAATTAAAGGTTAATTACTCAGTAATTAACAGT
>NC_055975.1:30945655-30948155 GCF_018492685.1 Alosa sapidissima
TATACAAATACATAATGCCCCATCTTGATTAGAACCTTGTTATGGGAGAACATTTGTACATTGTGTTCGTTAAAAAATGACTATCGGCCGATATATCGGTTATCAGTTTTTGAAAAACTCAAACATCAAATCGGTATCGGCCCTCAAAATCCCATATTGGTCAGGCTCTACAGGAGATGGAGACAAATTGACATACGCACACATGCACACTGGCTACCTATGGCGGCCCGCATCAAATTCAAGTCTCTAACGCTTGCCTACAAAGTAGTCTCCGGTTCTGCTCCCACCTACTTGAATGCCCTCATACAGACTTACACTACCTCCAGAACGCTGCGCTCCTCTGACGAACGACGTCTAGCTCTACCACCGGTACGCTCAAGCCAATCCAAACTTTTCTCATCTGTTGTTCCTCGTTGGTGGAACACACTGCCAGTTCCTACAAGGGCAGGGACATCCTTTTCCACGTTCAAAAAACTCCTGAAGACCCAGCTCTTTAGAGAACATCTACTCTCATAGCAACACTTACAACAAGTCTTACTGATCCTAGCACTCACCAGCCGTTTTAAACTGACAAGTAACTGTTAAAATACAGCACTCACCGACGCACTTATTCTTACTGTACTCTAATGTGTTTTTTTTAAACTGTCCTAAAATTGTGAGAATTGTTCTAAAACTTACTGTTTACCATGTTGTTAGTCGCTTTGGTTAAAAAAGCGTCAGCCAAATGTAATGTAATGTAATGCACACGCACACACACGCACGCACACACTCACACACACACACACAAACACGCACACTTACACACACACACACACATACAATTTCAATTGTGTGGGATAGAGACAAAGTGACAAGGTGATGTATTTCTGCAGAGTGAACGGCTTATTTTGTACCGCTATGTGGTACATCTGGTTTAATGAGTGTGTGTGTGTGTGCATGTGTGTCTTTCATGTAAATTAGACATAATCTTTTATTTGTGTGTGTGTGTGCGCGTGTGTTTGTGTGTGTGTGTTGTTCAGGTTCTCAGCGGTATAAAAGCGGAGAAGGGTCAGGCTGATGATGGACTCTCATCTGCTCTGCTGTTAGTGCACCTGGACTCAGCAAAACACCTGCCGGTAAGCACACACACACACACACACACACACACACACACACAGATCTGATCGTACTTCTCTCACATCTCTTCCTCTGCTTTTCATTTCTTGGGCTTGCTTGACACACACACACACACACACATACACACACACACACACACACACAGGCACACACACTCACACACACACAGCTGAGCTGCTAACTCTCTGACGTGACTCTTGAGCTCTCCTCGTCCTCTCCTGTCCCCTTTCTCTTCCTGCTTTGTCCTTCCTGGTCCCGCCCCCTCTGTGGCGCTGCTCTCTCTGGTTGGCTGCGGGCCCCGTCCATCCTGGATTACTGCCCTGTGATTGGCTGAGCAGGGTGTGTTTGAGGGCACAGTGGGTGTGGGCTGCCTGAAGGAGAGACGATCGGCAGGTCTGGTGTTCTGTGAGAACACATCCTCTCTGTACCGCAGCCTATTTGTGAGTGCCACACACACACACACACACACACACACACACACACACACACACACACACACACACACATCCTCACTGTACCGCAGCCTATTTGTGAGTCCCACACACACACACACACACATACACACACTCTCTACACACACACACACACGCATGTGGAGGCATGTTGAACCAGTGTAGGCGGTGGTGCTTCAGCAGATGACCCGCCTCCTCCCTGATATCTGATTGGCTGAGGGAGCCAGCAGGGGTGTGGCCTGGCCATGTGTAGGAAGTGCTGCCCACGGATTGCTTTTCCTTTTTTATTCTCTCACTCATTTACTCATCCTCTTCATCCATTCTCTTCATCCCTCTCTTATTCCCTCTCTTTCACTCGTTTACTCATCCTCTTCATCCATTCTCTTATTCCCTCTCTTTCACTCGTTTACAATCATTCTCTTCATCCATTCTCTTCATCCATTCTCTTATTCCCTCTCTTATTCCCTCTCTTTCACTCGTTTTCAATCATTCTCTTATTCCCTCTCTCACTCATTTTCTCATCCTCTTTATCATTCCTTGTCTCTCTTTCTCTCGTTCTCGCACTACAGTCCTTCATTTGGTTGCTGTCTGGGAAATGACACGTATGTCCAAAAGCGGTACTTTTCAGGAAATGACACGTATGTCCAAAAGCGTTTTCATTCGCTTGCTTGTGTCATAGTGTTATTCCCATTTTACCAAAATTATGTTTAAATGGACTTTAAATGGAATTTAAAAATCATTGTTTAGAATGGCCACGCCACATTACATTCTTGCTAGCCTAGCCTATGTATGCACTCAAATCTGCCTGAATACATCTTGTCGAAATGTCTTGTTATAAAAGATGTAATTAGCTTACAATTACTTTCTGAACTGCATTTCATCCTACCTTAGCCTAGTTTAGTGTCCCTGCACTTATCTCTACTCCCACGTCC
>NC_055975.1:30958155-30968155 GCF_018492685.1 Alosa sapidissima
GTGTCTTAGCGCGCCTGCACAATCTCTATGTATCCAAGGAGTTTTTTATTGTTGTAACTTTTACTCGTTATTTTACATACAAACTTACATCCTTTTTTAATGTTTATCTCCTGATCATTATGCAATGGGCCGCGTGGTACAGTGACTTTGTGTAGCAACACACGCACACATACACACACACACACACACACACACACAGACACACACACACTAACTGCCCTGTGGTGTCTGCTACTGAAAGGGAAATGGCTTCATTTTGCTCACCAAAACCCATTCAGTAAGGAAGGAGGGAGAGAGAGAAAGAGAGAAAGAGAGAGAGAGAGGGAGGAGAGAGAAAGAGAGAGAGGAGAGGAGAGAGGAGAGGGAGGCGAGAGAAAGAGAGAGAGAAAGAGAGAGAGGAGAGGAGAGAGAGAGAAGTGAGAGAGAGGAGGAGAGAGTGAGAGAGAGGAGGAGAGAGGATGGGAGACAGAAAGGGACAAGGAGCTGAAGGGATTCTGAACCAAATGAAAGTAGACAGAAGTCTCTTTCTCACACATACACACACATACATAGCACTGACCACACCCCCACGGTCATGGTCACGCCCCCATGACCACACCCACCACTCTGACCACACCTACAACACTTGCCATGCCACCACAGACATGGTCACACCCACAACCCTGACCACGCCTACAATCATGACTACGCCCACATCACATCCATACGCCTGGCCACACCCACACCACTGGCCACACCCACATCCCTTACCACGTCCATACGCCTGGCTACACCCACATCCCTGGCCACACCCACATGGTCTGCCCTGGTCCCTAGCTTAGTTTACCTTCAGGGATCCTCTTCATGTCCCCACTGCTGGCTTCCTTCCAGTCAACATCAACAACATCAACATCAACAACATCAACGTCAACAACATCATTAACGTCAACAACATCATCAACGTCAGGTGACCTGTAGGAACTACAGAACACGTAGCCCTAAGTCCACCCACCCAATCCAATCCACCAGCTCTGGCCTCAGTCAGCTCTGCCCCCCAGCAGCCCTGACCCCACCCACTACACTCAACCCCGCCCTCCAGCAGCCCTGACCCCACCCACTACACTCAACCCCGCCCCAGGGGTCCCAGCTCATGTTAATCCTCTGGCCTGTTAGAGCTACACATCTTAGCGTAGCTTCATCGCTTCAACATGACATTACACTCATCTGGCCTGTTAGAGCTACACATCTTAGCTTAGCTTCATCGCTTCAACATGACATTACACTCATCTAACTGTACCATCCCCCTTTGACTTAGCTACTCAGAACTGAACGATATTACCAACATACGCCACCATGTGTTCATGTAACTGCATCACACGCCACCATACTGTATATCCATATAAGTGCATCACACGCCACCTGCTGGTATATCTATATAACTGCAGCTGTATAACGATCATGTATCTTGTTCAAACCCATGTATCTGTTCATGTAACTGTACTCTCACACGTTATTTTGTTTATTTGGCTTCATCTTCATCCACACTCACACATGCACACACACACACACCAGTCTGCATATGTGTGTAGGTTGACTGTTATAGGCCATTAGGTCACAGTTGGAAGTTTACCTGTCTGTACTGCCACCTGAGAGGGTTTTTGAGATGCGGTTTACACATCACGACCAGATCATGGTATCATGCTCACATTCCTGTGTTCTTTGTTGCAAGACTGTTCTTCACATTGTTGTTTTTTTTTTTTTTAAATGGAAATAGTATAATTATGTAAACATTATTTTCTCCTGAAAATGCTGCACCACATACGCTGAGTCTTGTATTTTCCTCTGGATGCTAGTCAGTCAGCCTAACAGATGCGGATGTTAGTCAGCTCAGAGATCAGAATGCTAGTCATCCATCGAAGCACACGCCACCACACACACCTGCATGAAAGGGACAAGTACACTATCGCTGCTGTGCCAACAACCGGGCTAATGCTAGTTCAGCGCTGAGGCATGTGTGGTTAGTGCTCTCTGACTTTGAGAGCTGGAGCTAATGTTAGCGCCATGTTAGCGTCATGTTAGCACCATGTTAGCGCTGTATCTGTTCTATGCAGATGGCAATGTTAACATTAGTGCAGCATGATGGATGGACACTGATGCTAGCGTTAGCACAGTAGGTTTATGATAGCTGAATACTGATGTTACCTCAGTAAGTCTGTAATGTATACACACTGATGCTAGCGTTAGCTCCAGGAATGCTGGTGCGTTTCACCGCTACCCATTGGTTATCCTCTAGAGGGGAGGGGCATGTGCTAGCCACTCCCACTAATTGTGCCTTACACCCCACCCCCAGTCCCTGCAGGAGCTTCAGAGTGCCTCAGTTTTACCTGTCTACCAATAAAAAGCTGTGGTTGTAGCCATGGTAACAAACCTGTTGTGTCTGACTAATGTGTGATTGATTGATGAGTTGATTTTATGAATAAGGACGACATAATAGAGCTGCTAAGTCCCGCCCATCCGCTAAACCCCCAGTGGACCTCTAGATTGAAAAATCGTCAATGCAAGTGAATGTGAGAAAATAATTATTTTCTGGTCCCGTTTGAATTGTGCCATGAATGTGAACATATGTTGTCTGTGAATTTTTAATATAATTTTTCATGTTACGAGTTTGACAGTATATTATATGATTCTTCGGCTATCAGTTGTGGAAAAGACATAACGAGAAAGACTACATGTCGCCTGTGACGTGAGCTAGCTCTAATCGCTAACATTAACTGAGATGCTAGTTTTTGTAACGGCAGGAATAAACACACATGGTAACAAAAATATTCGAAACAATATTCGTCTAGCTTCACTCAATACATTAACACTATGATACAGTGTGATTGTAAAGTTGTATGGTTTACTGTGTTCAAAGTCGATCTTAATAACCCTCTACATCTCGACCAACTGATGGTTGTTATGGGAAACTAGTCAGCTGTCGTCTAGCGGAAAGTTGTAGTCCACAAAGTGCTCTCACACAAAGTTTAACCGCATCAAACTTCTGCCCGCTCAATTGTAGCAATCTTTACACGAAAATATATATGAAAAATTCAGACAACATATGTTCACATTCGTGGCAAAATTCAAACGGGACCAGAAAATAATTATTTTGTCACATTCACTTGCATTAACGATTTTTCAATCTAGAGGTCCAGCGGGGATAGCGGAAAGGGCGGGGCTTACCAGCTCTATGTAGATCCAAGAGATTGCATGGTCCTGGCCGGCGGATGGCATGGGCATTCTGGGCAACTGCCCAGGGCGCCAAACCTCCAGGGACGCCACAGCGTGGTGAGCTACAGGCTACAACATTGAAAACACATTGATTGTCAAATAATGCCACAGACTGTTTATGAGGGTGCTGGTCTTTAGCCTGAATCACCAGGTTGCTAGCAGTGAAACATAGCACAGGGGGCGACAATGTAATAAGGTAAAATCTGAATCTCACCATGTCACCGAATCAGGAGAGCCCTGAGCATGTTTCCCCGCAACAAGACGGTCATATCGGTTGCAATTGTCCAGCAAAATTGTTGTCTTTTTCTGAACGTTCCAGTAGCGCTGGAAAGTAGCCACGTTGAGCTCCCCCGCACATTAACGGCTCCCACACACAGCTGCGTTCCGTCAACGCATTCCAGTGGGTGTTCCCGACGGTAGCTATGCAAATGACTTGAAGTAAAACCGTAATGTGATTGGTTGGTGCCGTCCGTAGATTGGCTTGATTGGCCGGTGCCGTCTGTCGGTGCAGCAACAGCTGAACTCCTCAACGCGAGCAGCGGGAGAAACGTGACGCGACGGACCCACAATTCAGTTCGGCAACGGATCACGTGAGCCCATTTAAAGTGAATGGGGTGCGTCTCTAGCGATGCACGCAGCTGTGTGTGGGAGCCGTAAGCCAGGCCCTGATCTGCACGCTGCAGCCAGGGGCTTCTGCGAAGGTAGCACATAGTCTATGAACATGGGGACGACATATTCCTATTTCGCCCAGGGAGCAGGATTGCCTTCCGCTGGCCCTGATAGGGATCTACAATGAAATCGGGGCCTCTACGGAAATAAGTTGATGGATATCTGTTGTAGCGACTGATAACTTTAATCCCTGAAAATTATATAGGTATTATATATTATAATGATATAGGCTATATATATATAAGGGGCAGCTCAGTCAGAGAGGGCAGACGAGCTGTTGCCCGGGCAACTTTAGCCCTGCCCTGCAAGCAGTATTGCTTATTTAAGCTATATATGTTACCATTGCTAGCAGTATTTAAGCTATATATGTTACAGAGGCGATTGCTCTAAGACTACAGGGGAAGCTCAGCCTCCTCTAAAATATCACGGAAAATCGCATCAAATAACACTATTGCATTAGCTTCTAGCCTACTATTCCAACTACAACATGCTGAAAACATGTTCATCTTTATGGCTAGTTTGTTCAGCAATAAGGTTTCAATTAAGGTTCATTTATCGTGATTTCGCACCCGTAATACATTGCTGTGACGACACGATCCATCAAAAAACCATGTAAAAAACCCATAGATGCTCGGCTTCACTGGACTTTCAATGGCACTACAGAGTGGGCTGATCTCAGTGCAGAAAAGCTACACATTTATTGGACAAGCGCCACAAAATCGTCATTTCCAGGGAAGCCCGGCGTCTCTGGGAGTGAATGGGACACTGGGATGGCCCGGACGCCGAGCTTCTGTATGATGATTGGAGGAACCGTCATAGAGGCTGGACTCTTTTTGATTGACAGCATATGTGACAGGAAGTGGTTCAAGTTCAAGGGATGCGTAGTGTTGGCAGGTAAAGTCGAGAGGCAAGGCAAGTTGCAGCTCAAATTCTCATAATTTGGGAGCAATACAGTCGGTTTCTATTTGTCTTTGTAAATAGCGTACTGTAAATGCCACTGATATGTTACCATTGCTAGCAGTATTGCTTATTTAAGCTATATATGTTACCATTGCCAGCAGTACTGCTTATTTAAGCTATATATGTTACCATTGCTAGCAAATTGACCTTTACTTTTGTGGCGTTGTATTGGATCTATGATAAAGTTATTATCATAGAGGCTCAAATAGCATTGGGTTTTGTCGGTTCTTGTGTGTACTGGTGGCGATCTGGGTGCATACGTTTAATAGCACTACATCAGGTAATTGCTTGTAGGCTGCGTACGCTGCATGCCTACGGTATTGGGTTTTTGGCAACGTCCCCTCTTCACATTTCAGCTCGATGGTGTTTTATGCCCCCAATGTCGTCTTCCAGGCAGCACTGCCACCGTCGACTTAAAGGCACCATATCCTAAACCTAACCCTAACCTTAACCCATACCATAGCGCCTTCCAGGCAGCGCTGCCTTGAAGACAACGTTGGGGGCATAAAACACCAATAAACTTCCACTGGCCCCCTTCCACTGGCTCCCTTTTGCAATTAGCCTAGCACGTTCCAAATACATTAACATTATGCCGGTCTCATCTAACTAGCGGTCAAGTAGGTTTAGTCAGAGTTTTTTTTCTTCCAGATTTTTTTTTATTTTTATTTTTTTCTTCAGTAATTGTGTGTCAACGATTCCCAGGACACTGAAAGACAGGGGGCATGACACTTGTTGGGCATGTAGCCCCACAAGGATGATACGGAACCATTGTTTTTCGTTTTGATCCATCACACCTCCGCCGGACTGGACCCCCCAAAAGGAGTGTAGGGCGGACACAGTTTTCTGTGAATATCTCGAGAACCGTTAGCCTGGTAAACCAGACCCTGGAATCTTTCAGATTAACGGTGGGTTTCCACACAGTGAAACACCTCGCGATTTTCGGCCAGCGAAATTTCGCCTCGGGGGCGTGACGGCGAAACCGCTAACCTTTTGACTACAGTGTCTAGCCAGTGGTGGCAAGCGAGCTAATTAGGCTAATCAGCTAGTTCACATGTTAAGTACTTAATTAAGATATCCAGGGGTCTTTATGCCTCGACTAAGTTGATGTTGCTTATAAACAACAATTCATGTTCATAGAAACAACAAGGTCAATAAGACATAATATATTTCATACCTGTGTTGCAGCATGTAGCCTAACTGTCTAGCTAGGTTTACAATGCAATCCAATGTCCTAAAATACTAGCTTTTCGCCTGTCAGCTAGCTAAAAAGATCGAGTGCTTAAACTAACATATATAGTGGTCTATTTAGTGGTGTATGTGCTCTGACTAAGTTCGTGTGGCATATAAACCGCAATTCGTGTTGATACAAGTGCCAATGTTCGTGTAGATAATGTAACAAATTTTCGTGTTACAGCTCAGGTAGTCTCCGCCATCTTGGTCAGACTTTTTTGTAACTCCCGCCTCCAAACACAAAGATGCGGACCTGATTGGTTCTGGAATGGTCCTCATTTAAATAAAGTTAAACTTTGGCCAACTTTGTTTCGCCTGCCTCGGCGATTCGCTTTCATTTCGCCCAACCAGGGCGAATTTCGTCTCTATTCAACCTTAATGAAAGCGACGCGAAATTTCGGTGTGTGGAAACACACTGTAAGGGTCTGGCCACGAGTAATGAAAATGGCCCAATTCGAGGGGCGGCACCAAGCATGCATTTGAAACTCTCACTGCACGCAGTTGGATAACGCTACGACCAATCACAACAATTCATCAGTGTCAGTCAGCAGTGTAGCTCGCCTTTGTCCCGCCTACACCGATTTGATTGGTCCCTCTCGCTCGAGAGATAGAAGAAATTTGGATCATTGCTCGTGGCCAGAGTATCTTGCGGGCACAATTCAAATTGTGGTCTCGCGAGAACTCTGGATTTCCAGGGTAGAGAACCGTAAGGCCTAGGATGACTCAGTCCCTCCAGGAATTCGCGATGTTGCGATCGCAACAATTAACGCAAATTCAGCAAATCCTCGTGAATTCTGGGCGACCTCGCAATTTTGTCCAAACACTGCAACTTTTTCGCAAATTTGACCAATTATCATGGTTTCTCCGTGAAATTTTACCTACCACAACAGCCCCTCGCGCAGAATATTGACTCAGATGCCACACTCACTTCTGCAGACACCAGAGACTGCCCTATACTTGTTAACTCCTCTGCAGTTTTGATGACAATAAATAGAAGGCTAACGTTAACGATCTGCTTGACTTGCATCTGTCATCTCAACCTAGTGTTGCTAACCTGCCTAAGCTATTATTAAGGCCTACTTGGTTTACTGACATTTGAGTAGGCTACAATATGCAACCCATTGGCAAACGTTTACACCTGGAGATGTCCTTTTAGCTCGTGTCATGTTTGCTAGCTTGTGGGCTCAGTTTGTGTAGTGCAGTGCTACCAAAATCATAGAAATTAATAACATTGTAAGACATTTACCTCTTATATGATCCAAGAATGATTTCATACGAGTTATTTTTTACATTTATTTGAACTAATGACATAGAAAACATCCTGAATTCTATCCACATATCGTAATGCACTATGCAAAAAGTTATTTCCAGTTGTAGCCAAACACAGTGAGATGCAAGCGTTCCAATCCACTTAGATATGTTATTACGCTACTCTCACGTCCTTAAAGTGGCAGGCAGTCAATTAGACTTACACACCACCAATGTAATAACATTAAAGAAAAGTGTAGTCTAATAGTTTAAATCAATATGAAATTACTAGATACTTAATTGGTATCAGTAATTATGCAAGTCACAGAATATGAATTATTAAAAAGATATGAACTTAATATGAATTACAACATATATGAATGTATTGAAACATATGACATTATGCCATCTCTTTAGGGCCGTCTTTTTTGGACAGATCTACGAAAGGTTATAGGCCTACTGCTTTGTGAATTACCCCAGTCAAAGTATTTACACAAATAAAGTAGCCTACTTTGATCTTCTGTAACCCTTACTATTTACCTTTACTTATCCTTTTTAATAAGCATCAAGATGATCAGTGTAATTTTGGTCTTACTAACCTTAATTACCCTCAATTAAAAAATAATTTTTAAAAAATCGCAACTATTTGTGCAATTTTCTCTTCCTCTCGCAATTTCTTCACAACAAACAGCTAAAAGCAACTTCCATCGCAATTTTTTAGAAAAGTTGTCGCGAAATCAGGCAATCTCAAAAAATCCTTGCGAAATCCTGGAGGGACTGATGACTACATTTTAAGTATGTTGGTCTCAAGGGGCCGTGTCAACCCATCCCATAACCACTCATTTGATGTATAGCGCCACCTAGTTAAAAATGAAAAAGCAAAAATGAGATGTGATCACAGGTATCTCTGACTGACAGGGTCAAAACTGGAGGATCATTACGATACTCACAGCGCTTCCCTTTTTCCAGATGTCGTTGTAGCAAAATGGATTAAATTATTACACACAATTCTACACACAATTCTACTAGCAAGAGGATGTGGAAAAGTGCAGTGCTGTGAAGACTGTCCTATGCACTGTACACCGTGATGACAGAAGTGACAACGAGCCCTCAACTCCATTAGCAAACTAACTCTTCCCCCAGTTTCCCACCTCTTGTTCCCACATGAGGTGGCGTGAATGATGATGTTTTCACTGGGAAAAATGCTTTTCCCATGCGCATGAACGCACCTCTTATTCCCACATGAATCCCAGACAGACTCTGGCAGATTCCCATGCGCATGAACGCACCATGTGGGGATACGAGGTGGGAAACTGTGATTTTGCAAGATTTTGCACGTTGTAGGTCATTTGTAGTCCATGTAGACTTTCATGTCCAACACGAACACAAAACAACGCAATCACGGGGGCGGTCCCTGATATTCCCTGGTGGCACGAACGGACCATAATGCTGCCCGTCTGACGTCAGCAGGGGAGGCGCGCGAGGCAGGGTGCTGTTCTGGTGCTGAACCGAGGTACTGCGGGAAGAGCTGACGGGAGATTCACGAGCACACGTAGCTCTTTTGCCGCCTCGGTCCTCCTCCTCCTCCATCGGCTCTCCTCCACTAAGAAGAAATCACATCAGCTACTGAAGCAGCGTTTGTGGATCATTAGCGCGTGTGTGTGTCATGGAACATCGTAAATAATGGAATATGTATACACTCTGCTCGCGCTCATGGCGTACATCGGTGTGAACGCGGATAGGAAAATTGGTAAGTGCAATTCTATGCTCCGTGTGTGTTTTTTCCACTGCGTGTGTGTGTGTGTGTGGCTGTATTTGTCAAAGTACACGAATCCCTCAGAGTACGCGAGAGATTGAGTCAATATTAGCTGATCACGTATCGCGGCGCACCAGTGAGCGCCTGGTCCGTTTTCGTTTGAACAAAAAAGGTTGTTTTCATCAGCTGTGTCGCACGCGAGGGGCCCTAAATAGCCTTTAACGCACGAGCCATCAGCTTGATCTGCATCACCGCGAGTTCTCAACCACTCTTCCTAGACTCACACAACACGCATCGCCATACCACTCCATACACACACACCAGGCTACCATATAGCGGGGTTACATAAGCACGGGTCTTGGAGAGCGCGAGGAGACGAGAGAAAATCATTTTGCGTGTGTGTACTGTAAGTGCCTGTGTAAAAACATTAATGTGAGTGTGTGTGTGTGTGTGTGTACTGTAAGTGCCTGTGTAAAAACATTAATGTGAGTGTGTGTGTGTGTGTGAGAGAGAGAGGTGCGCATAGCTAGTTGTACCTGATTGGAGGATTGTTCTGATTTCATTCAGGAGGAGTTAGGCTCTTAGCAGAGTCCAGTACAGTGCCCTCCTCAGCCAGGTGTGAGTGTGTGTGTGAGAGAGAGAGAGAGAGAGAGAGTGTGTGTGAGAGAAAAATATATCATGCTAACCAAATTGAAAACTCCATCAACAACAACCAGTTGTTAATAATTTGAACACAACCAAATCACAAGTATCAGCCCTACCTATTCAAAATAAAACAATATGGATTTAGCACTAAAATCTGTACAGTGAAATACCATCAGGACAGTTAAACCCAAATCAGAACGATATGAAAGAAAAACTTTAAAATGTACAATCTCTTATTAAAAA
>NC_055975.1:30973155-30975655 GCF_018492685.1 Alosa sapidissima
CTAACAACAGTTTAAGTTTTAAAGCAATTCTCAACAATTTTAGGTCAATTTAAAAAACGGTAGAGTACAGTAAGAATAAGTGCATCAGTGAGTGCTGTTTTTAACAGTTACGTGTCAGTTCAGTGTTAGGATCAGCAAGACTTGTTGTGAGTGGTGCTATGAGAGGAGATGTTCTCTAAAGAGCTGGGTCTTCAGGAGGTTTTTGAAAAATGGAGAGGGATGTCCCTGCCCGTGGACTGTCTTGTTGTCCACCAACACCTCATCACCATGGGGACTATGTCTGTTGCCCACCAACACCTCATCACCATACGGACTATGTATGTTGCCCACCAACACCTCATCACCATGGGGACTGTCTGTTGCCCACCAACACCTCATCACCATGGGGACTATGTCTGTTGCCCACCAACACCTCATCACCATGGGGACTATGTCTGTTGCCCACCAACACCTCATCACCATGGGGACTATGTCTGTTGTCCACCAACACCTCATCACCATAGGGACTATGTCTGTTGTCCACCAACACCTCATCACCATACGCTGCCACTGACTCTGTCATTTTCTTTTTTTATTATTTCTTTTATTTTATTTAATTTTACTTTTTACTCTTTATTATGTGTTCATTTGTTTGTTGTCTGTCGTGTATGTCACAGGTGTCACGGGTACCCTGGCGACTACGCTGCTCCGTCCGGCGTCTATTGTCCTGCGCGTCAGTCTTGTGTGTGGAGCGCTTTGGGTTGTACTCTGTACCTAGAGTGCGCTTTATAAATATGTGTGTGTGTGTATGTGTGTGTGTTGAGCGCTTTGGGTTGCACTCTGTACCTACTGTAGAGTGCGCTTTATAAATATAAGTGACTTGACTTGATTTGTTCCAGAACACAGAATTGCATAGCGTCTTGGGTGCTTATCTCTGTGTGTGTGTGTGTGTGTGTAGGTCCTGGGTGCTGTGTTTATCTCTGTGTGTGTGTGTGTGTGTGTTTTGTTTGAATAGCCTGGTTTTTAAATAGGTTAAATCGGTGATTAGGTGAGTCATGTTGAATCAAGCAATTAATTAAACTGATATTAATTCTGATCAGATACATACGCACGCGCGCGCGCGCACACACACACACACACACACACACACACACACACACACACACACACACACACAGATAAAGAGAGGTGTAACAGGGAAGGGTTGCACACACACACACACACACAAACAAGATAACCCGTTTCTCTAGAAATATGGTGACTTCTTTACATTTGTGTGATTTGTTGTAAGTTACAAACCTTAATATAGACATCAGAAATTTAAGAACAGGTCCTTGTAATCCTTGAAAGTTTGTGAATTGTAAAAATAAAATTAATGTCAAAGCCCTGGAAAGTACACAAAGGTACAGTAGCCTATATGGGGCATTGGGGACAGTAGCCTATATGGGTACAGTAGCCTATATGGGGCATTGGAAGTGCTTGAACACAAAGGTACAGTAGCCTATATGGAGCATTGGAAGTGCTTAAATTTATAGTTGAGATCAAAAATGTTTTCCCCATTTATAAAATCACTGAAAACCCTGAAAATGACCAAAACCAAATTTGTTTCTAGCACATCATCTCCACTTCGCTTGATAGATTTGACTGATGCGCTGAATAGAAACAACCCCCCTTGATGCTCATCTTTCTTTTCTCTGAACATTAGACTGTCTAGCGCCACAGAGAGTAGCGGCTCCTTAAGTTTCTCAAGGGCCCATCATATGGCCCCCCATTACATGGCTTAATTAGTGTAAACCAGACCAAATGATCATCAATAAAACAACACTCAGCAAGATGGGCGATGTGTCCTGGCTCATCAGCAAAAGCAACTACGGTTCCACGAACTGAATTAGTGGCACATTGATAAAAACAAACTTGAACCGCATCTTATAAGGCCTAAGGGTCTTTACATTAGAACCGCATCTTATAAGGCCTAAGGGTCTTTACATTAGAACCGCATCTTATAAGGCCTAAGGGCAGAGCCGGACAGTAACGGAGTACAGTACTTGAGTACAATTTTGAGGGATCTGTACTTTACTCGAGTATCATTTTTGGGGAGTACTCATGACTTTACTCATGTACATTTGAGAGGCAAATATTGTACTCTGTACTCCTCTACATTTCTATCCATAACCGTGAGTACCCGTTACTACTTCTAAAAAAAAGGAAAAAAGAAAAATCTCGGAAACCCTTCATTTGTTGTTTCCCTCTCAAACGTGATTGGATTGTGCAGGCGCCACTGATTGGGACAGCCAATCAGCAATCACCTTCAGCTTTCCGCCAAAGTCAACTCCATGGTCATATTTAGATAAGAGACGAAACCATGGACGAAACAATGGATGAAGACGCAGCAGGTCCATCCCGGGAATGTGCCAACCTGTGGCCCCACCTCGCCAGACTATTTAAATTTTCTGAACAAGTTAATGATAGTTTTCGCTTCAAGTGTTTCAATTACAAAATAGTATTTTGTATTTGAAATACA